>NC_142607.1:23593847-23845529 GCF_041222555.1 Hakea prostrata | reverse complement strand
TTACTAAGTCTAATTATTATATTGTCTTGAAGAAGGTGGAGAAAGACATAAAATAACTCCTCATCTCTCCATTGATTAGCCCCTCATGGCAAGATTTGGCGCCCAAACTTCTCCACCACCTCTTGCAGCCGCAGTCATCAAAGTGAACCTCAGGCCATAAGTTATTGGCATTGCATGGTACCATGGTTTGAGGGGTAGTATCTTTTTGTTGAGGGGATTAAGAACTTGGTTAGTGACTTGGTTATTTTATAAAAATGCAATCAACGATATATAAATTATACAATATAAAGTTAAAGTGACTCACTAGCCAAGTGCAAAGGATGTATTAAGTGCTTCTCCCATCTCCCCAGTATCAATGATCCTCAAGAGTAGGCTTTGGAGATCTAGAGGACAGTTGATCTCCTTGAGGGCAGCATATATATGGGCCAATATGGGCTTCTTCTCTTGCATCCACCATTCTTAACACAAACACAATAGGCTTAAAAATGCTCACCGTCTTGGTAAACTCCCCGTAGAAGGAATCATCCAACAATGGTTTTTGGGCTTCTCTTCTTTTAGGTGTGTTAGGATTCAAAGCAGCTAAACCACTCCTCACTCGTAAAACAAGTGCCGAAGACCCACCACTTTCTTCGAAGCTTTTCAATGCCACATGGTGGCAAAATCTAGTCAATCTAGGCCTCAGTAGATCACCATCACACTTTAGCCTATCATTCTTAAGACATACCCATGGTTATAAATGAAATTACTAACCTTTCTTTGCCCTTGCGACCACACTGCTGAATCGACTTCCTTTTCTCCAAATTCTTTAGCAGGAGGTCAATGGAATGTGCAACATATGGTGTCCAAAATAGATGAATCTTGTTGCTTTTCTTGGTCATCAGCATTTCCCCAAGCTTTTTGAAGTTAGCACCATTATTTGTAACAACTTGGATAACGTTGCTAGCCCCTACCTCAAGGACCACTTGCCTTAGAAGCTTGTAGAGGTAATCGAATCCTTCGCCTTATAAAAGGCATCCACAAACTTCAAAAACATTTTTCTTCCATTGCAGTACACTATGAAACATTGTCCTTCTTCACCTTTGGCAAGTATTTGTGCATCAAATCCCTTGGGGTTGGGCCTTTCACCCTTACACCTGCCCTGGCTATTGCATCAATCATCCCTTGATAGTATGGAGTGTTGGCTACATTGGTTGCAAACTTGCAATGTTGTTATATTACATAGAGTTGCTAATTGCCTCCCTAGTTTGATCCTCCGTATTGCCTCCACCAAACATGTGTTGGATGCTTCTTTGGTAGGTGTCCTGATGCTTGAAGAGGGTGGGGTCTTGTTAAAATGTAGGATCCACCCTACTATAAGTTTGCTCCGCGTCATGTCTAGTCTTCTTTCTCCTCTCGCCTCCTTGCTGAAAACTACGCCTAGGTGGCACAGCTGACCGGATCCACTTGCTTCAAGCCTACTCATATTGCCTCACATTATCAAAATGGAAGGACTGCCTGCTAGCTTCAAATGGGACCTTCATTTGTCTCCACTCGTTTGTTAACTCCACACCCATATTCCTCATCACCTCCTTGTCATCTGACTCCTCATCAACATCAGCAAAAGGCCTTTGTAACACTGCCTCCTCAAACTCCCTATGCTTTTGTATCCTCTTTGCCTTTTCCTATTTCCCTTCTTTTAGGTTTGCTGCACTTTATAGGGAACCTTAGCACACTTGGCAACATCTTTGTATCTTCCCGCCATGTGTTGCTTCAATCTAGTTAACCACCAGGATTCAAAATCTTGAGGCAATACTTGCATTCGGATATCTTCTTATTGGAGGTCAATGCCTCTCATCATGTTGCCAAGTAATGCCGTATGCCCCAACCCACCCCACTGCCAATGGCAGTGCCACTCCCACTACTCGCCATATAAGTTGGAACACATTACAACATTCCTACATATCAATAGAATAATTTATTCATAATTAAAAGCATGTAAAAATAATTATAAAACAAAAAACACACATTTTGTTTTGAGAACACATACATAGCATGCTCATACAAACATGTTTATATTTTTACAATAAACTAGATAGCATAAGCATCATTTAAAAAAAAAGAGAGGAAATTTTTTTTATTTAATTTATAATAAATATGAAATTTAAAAAAATTTGCCCCAAGCATGAATTTTTTTTTGGACTCCATTAGGCTGTAGCCTTTCCAATAGAGTCTAACATCTATTAGAATCACATTTATAACCTAAGTATTTTTCAACATTTTTTAATTTTAATTTGTTTGAATTTTTTTTTAAATACAAAAATTCAAAAAATAACAGAAAATTAATTTTTTCCCCCAAGAAAGTGTAAATCAAAGCAAAATGTTCAACATATGTTTAATCTGCACTTAAAAACACCTGCTTTAGAACATGATGTTGGAAAAAATCAAAATTTAATGGAAAATGTCACCTTGGTTGAAGATCTCCTTGAAATGAGCTTGTTTGATCTTCCTTTGGTGTTGTAGATGTGCTAAGATTAGTTGCAGGTGAAGATTTGACATCAATCCGGAAAAAATCGGGCAAAAAAATCATGTTGTAGGTAGTCTTAGCCATGGTAGAAGATCTCGCTCTCAAGCGAGATCTCCCCACCTTGAAAAACCGAGATCTAGACCATCTCGGTGAGATCTCGGTCGAGATACACAATTTTTTTGCGTTAACTCGGTGGCCCATCTCGGTGGGTTTTAGGGCCCAATTGGATTGAAACTTGGTATTTAGCCTATGTAAGGCTTTTTGAATACATTGGTGGCCATGGATTTGTCAGAAAACAACCCTAAGTATGATTTCAAGTCTACCCGGCGTGTTAAACCGAAATGTTGTAGGATTAGGGAATGCAAAGTTATAAAACATGTAGGTTCTAAGAACCTTTAAGGCATATAAATGAAAAGCAAGTGTATCAAATGCATCAAGTAACCTAAATGTTATCAAAATTCCATCCATAAGAGTATCACAATCTCAATTTTCAAGAACAGAATAATAAAATTGTACAACCATTAGAAGTTCTATATAAGTCATTAAATCATAAGTTCATAAGACAAGTAGAGAATGATTGATCTTCCTTCGATGTTGTAGATGTGCTAAGAGTAGTAGTTGCAAGTGAAAATCTAGTCGAAATCCACAAAAAAAGGAAAAAATTGAGAGTTCTAGCGAGATTCAGGGTCAGATATGACGAGATATGGTGAGATATGGCGAGATCTTGAGCAAGATATCCCAACTCTCTGCTCTCGACCTCCATCTCGTCTCGCCTACTTGAAAAAACTAGATATCTTGCGAGATCTTGCGAAATAGTCTCAGCGAGATAGGGTGAGAGACAATGAGAGGGGTGAGAACTCGACCTCTCTCGCTTGTGTATAAGATCAGGTTGGACTGGAAACTCGGTCGAACCGGGATCTCCACTTCATTAAAAAGGAGATCTTGACTGGCTATATCAAGTAGCGAGATCTCATACCATGGTAGCCCTTCCTCACACTTCGAACCCTAGAAATCCCCTCCCTCTTGTGCAACCCTTAACCTGAATCTAGAAAAGAAAATTGCTGAAAGTTATCAAAATTCAGAATTGAAATGAAGCCTTAAACCTGTAAACCATTGACGGCAACCATTAATTAATTAATTGTTAACCCTAGCTCGACCTAAGACCTAGGAACCCCAGCCGCAAGCTATAAAGCTCTATTTTCTTTTAGCCGCAAGCTCCCCAAACCCTAGAAAATTGTGCTATTCATCGAATAATTAATAAAATCATTCCTTCCCTCCTTGGTTTACTTCAACTTGCTTGCGGTGTTCACAGATTTGAGCCTTTTTCCAACTTTACCTTAGGTCTTGTAAGCAGCAGTCCAAACACTTGCAGCAGTCCTCGAATAGTAGAAAGGTTTGATGTAACTCGGGTTTCTTTGACCGAATCAGAAAAGCTATAACCAGGGAGTCATGTGCAAGCCATCGATCCTGAGATGGTCCAGGGTTCTTGGTTTCATCGTAGTGCCTGTAATATGTCCTGTAAGTCCTTGGTCAGTAATGTTAATGTAGACTGATCTTGACCACATTAAGTAGTTTGACCTGTCCAGGATTATAAGTGGGGAACCTAGGGACTGATGGTCATTCTTTTGAGGTTTTTTGGCTGTAGTGGCTATAGGTTCTGCTGCTGTAGTTGATTCTGATGTAGCCATCTTAAACTTGGTTCACAAATTTATGGAACCAGACTTACAGTTTACGGCCAATTGTGGATGGATGAAAATTACGGCAAAAAATTACAATCTTTGAGGCTTAAAAAAAAATCTAAACTGTTTCTAAATTCTTATCAGAATACAGCCTTAAAGAAGTAGATATTAAAGGGGTATTACTGCTAGGTATACCGCAGGGGGGAAAAAAAATCCAGATCTGCCACAAGGTTAGGTCTCCAAAGGGGAAGACTTCTCTAAAGAAAAATCTTCAGGTGTTGAGTAGAACAGGTAGGGCAGAATCTGACTGGTTTATTATTTATTTATTTATGTTTTAAAAACTTTTGTCAAGTCATGAAAAGGGAAGAAGGGCAGCAATTTGGTCCACTGTATTCCCTTATTGCTGTCCTTAAAGCTAGGGTGAAGGATATGCGGCTGGGGTTTAGATCCTTTTTCAGATCAGAGATAAGTTTACCTGGTTTAGCCGCAATGTGCTTTACCATCCTTGATGAAGATTTTGATCTTCAGGGGAATGGGTGAGAAGGTGCAGCAGCTTGATGAAGAGTTCCAATCAGCGGTGAAGTTGAAGGAGCCAGCTGCAAAAAATTGAAGAGAACCAGCCTGGCTGCAATTTGGTTTGGAGAGAATGCAGTGTTTTTAACCGCTGGTTACTTCAGAAGAAGTGATCAAACGTAGAGCCTAAAGGTCTCCATGTTTTAAGTGAGTGATTTGAATCTCAGAAATTGTGCTTTATTCACGGCCTCTGATTGGGGATTTATACTTTCTGACCAGTAGGTAAAAATTTGCAGTAGGAAAGGGAATACAAATTTGATAAGGAAAAGGAAAAAAAGAAACAAAACAACTAATAGGAATTAGGAGAGGGAACATCCCTCCGATATCTAGCACTAGCACCAGTCTTGAGAGGGACAAATGCCTCTAGAAAATGCTCTTTAAAAATGTCTTTCTTCAGTCATCAATCAAAACTGAGGTTTCTTGGGGTTTCATTACCTCTGTTAGGCCTTGACTCATTGGGTTTATCATTCCAAACTGAGTTGGTGAATTACTGGTTCTTGGATAAGCAACTTACTGGTGTTAAATCTTCATTTAAGAACTGCAGCTGAAATGTTTTGTGGGTATTTTTGGGCTAAATTTACCAAAATTTAGCTTTACATTCTCCATTTTCTTCCTGTCTGTAAAATTTATTACTGATAAAAACTTGGATATGAAGTTGTGCTCCTTCTTTCGAGGAATATGGGGTAGATTCTCTGGAAGGATAGAGTAGGTTTACATTTGTCTTAATTGTTTTGTTATCAAGCGTGATATTTTACAGATCCTCAATCTTTTATTCTTCCTACAATATTGAAACAAAAATAAATATGAATTATAGACATTAGTTCTGGCTATGTCTGGTTGGAGTATATATTCAAGGATTGGCTGATATCAAACTGGCCACAATACATAACGGATTGGTCAAGCTCTCATCTGCTGACAGAGCTAGGTATTTGCTGGCACATACCATTTTGGGTTGCTATTTTGTGGCATTGATCCAGGTTTGATACTGATCTGGATGACTGCTTCAGTATGTGAATAACTCCCACTAATTTAAGCTAATTTATTAATTATCAATCTGGGAGGTTTTGAAGGTGAGCAGTGAGCTGACTGATCTCATGAGATTTAAGATTGGCTATGCAGGCTATTCAGCAATATATTTACCTTCAAGTTTACTAGTTTACTAGTTCATTAGTGTATATACTTTCTGGGACCAGTTGATACTCATAATAGTTGCAACCTTCCAGAAAATTCTCAGATGGCTACTGCAAGGTTTCTAGCTGCTGCAGCCATGGGTGATTCTGCAATCAGGGGATGGGGGCTTCTTTCTGCTGATGAGAAGAGAAGTTTGGTTAGGTATGTTTGTCTCCTGCAAGTTGCCATTAACTCCCTCAATATAAATATATATAAACAATCTTGAATTTATTGCGTAGTTTTCCAACATAACTTTTAAACCAATCCATGGTTGTATCAATCTGATTTTTATTTGGGAAGTCATGTTCTAGTCAAAACCTTATTCAGTGTCATGTCCAAATACAACATAGTTGGGTCAATATCACAGGTATTATTTTGAGTATTTTCGATGTGAAACTAATTCATGGATTGGGTTCAAAATGTCAAAACTGGTAGCACAACATGAACCAACTGCAAGAAACTATTAGCCTTGAAACCACGGTTTGGGAGCCTAGAGAAAATCCAAGGGTTTGGCTGAAATATGTTTGAAACTGAGAAAATCTTTGTTGGCTGGTCAAGACATTCACAAAACCTAGATTTGGAACCATTGTCTCTTATATCCTCCAACCAACTCCCAACCATTGATTTGTGTGCTCCTCTGGCCAAATTACTTTTCCTTTTAAAATAACTGTTTATATTGTAATTATTAGTTACATATAACTGGACGATTTGAGCCCTTTATAATAACTGAAAGTTTTCTTTTGACTTTCTATTACAAATATGCAGTTATTGCCTGTATTTTGTCATTCAACATGCAAGTTCACCTGATGTATTTGTGCAAGTAAAGATTTCAGCTGTTGGAGCCCAGTTGCTGAAAAGAGGCTGGTAAATATTATACACTTGGAACTTTTAATTTTAGTAGGAGGTGAAGACATGCAATTCATGCATATCCAACAGCAGGTGTCCACAAGTATGGCCTTTCTATGGTTATTGGTTCTTATATCGAAAGTTTTGGAACAAATAAAACATAAAAGATGAGGAACAGAATTTTTTTGGGGTTAAATAAAGGTGTTACCAAACATTAGACTACAGAACAGAGTGGTTCAATAGTCTAAACCAAATGTTAGAAATTTCAATATCTCTTTCTGACCAACCCCTGCCTCCACCAATCCCCCCAAAAAAAAAAAAACCAAAAGAAAAGAAAAAAGAAAAAGATCTACTATGATATTCAGTGGGATGGGGTTTAAAAATAACATGTTGTATTCATGTGGCATACAGCAATAAAGGCTTCTGATTTCCAAGTCCATGCACTCACTGATTCATCTGTTATCCTAAGTACTTTTTTCTGTTACTCCTCTTCTTCTTCATTGTTGATTTTAGTGATTTGTTTCTTCTTCGTAGGCTTTCCCTTCGGTATTTATTCATTTAGTGTAATTTAGATTACCTGCAGTTAATGGCTGTTCAGTTTCCATGCTTTTTATGCACTCATCTCAAGTTAAACTCTTGTTGCTCTTTTTACTTTGATATGGTTTCCTCTGTAGGCTAGATTTCATGGAAGCTGAAAAAGAGGGTTACCTCTCTGAGGTATGAACATGTGGGCTATGTTATATTTTTCTGCATTTCATTCACACTATTTCTGTGATCTGTTAATATGCTGATGGTCATAATAACAATCTGATTCAGCAGATAGATTTTATAGAGATTGTATGTGGACTTTTTTTGGTGTTTTGACAAGTATATATTGTTAAAACTTAAAAGAATAGAAGAATAATGGCGTAGGAGGGATTTGATCTCCAAGCCTGGTCACAACATTCCATGGTTCTTATTGTTGAGCCAAGCAGTTCTCCAGGACAATAATTTATTAGAGAAGGTGATATACTAACCATCATTTGATTGGTTGGAAATGGTTGAATAGACCAAGAGAAGTGTGTTTTTGCAATTTTGGATACTGAATCTAAAGAATTGATCTTCACTAGGTAACTTTCATTTTGGTATTGAAAGGAGATGACTTGTCAGTCCTATCCATGGAATTAATGGCAATTCTAAAGGGGTTGCAATTTTGTCTTGAAAGGGGATACTGGAAGTTTGCATCAGATCTGACTCCTAGCTGGCTATTGACATTCTTGAATGGAAAGTACAAGGCCCTTGGAGGGTGCAAGGTATGAAGTGGGGATATCGGTCACAGGGCGAGTATGTTAAATTAGAGAGAATATAGGCATGCATGGAGAGAACTGAACCAACCATCAGATTACATGACAAGTTCTGAAGTAGGTACTGGGGAGGTTATATGGACTCCGGAGGATTTTCCTATGGAACTTAATGAGATGATTCAGATGGATGCAGAAGCATATGTGTTTTATAGGCTGTGAGTGGGTGCTTGTATCTGTTCACGACGCTGGTTAGGAGGGAATGTCCTCTTTGTCTGGAGTCCTCTCCCCCTTCTGAGGTTCTAGGAGGCTGTCTACTCTGCAACTTTTGTCTTTTATACAAACCTTATCCCAAAAAAAAAAAAAAAAAAAAAAAAAACCACAAGATAATTTGAAAGATCATCATATAAAGTGTGCTAAAGTTTGTAGTTTTTGGTTTGGGGTGGCATTCTAGGAATTTTTAGGATAGAACCCAGGTGCAGTTTTTGGATTAGCATTAATAAATCCACAAGATAATTTGAAAGATCATCATATAAAGTAGTCTTGCTTTCAAGGCGGCAGGGCAGCCATGGACCATGTAAGGTAGGAAAAAGAGAGAGTTGAATTCTCAACAGTTTGGTGTTAGGGGCGGGGTTTGAAGTATTGGCTGAGATTAGATGAGACAGGCTGATGTGCTTTGATGCTGCATGTCTTCGAGATGGTATTAGACAAATGTCTCTATAGTCTTAAAATTTCATATTTTATCTTCTCTACCACAACAACAACACGCCTTTTTCCAACTAAATGGGGTCGGCTACATGGATCCTTGCCTTCCAATCAGCTCTATTTGAGGCCATACTAGGTACAAGGACTTAGTTATGTATATCCTTTCTCATTACTTTCCTTAAGGTTATCTTAGGTCCACCCCTAGTTCTCTAATTCTTTTGATTTGATTAAATCCCTTCTCCGCATTGGGGCATTTAAAGGCCTCCGTTGAAAGTGGCTATGCCACCTTAGTCAACTTTCTTGTAGTTTATTATTTATTGGAGCTACTCCCAGTCTTTGTTTTGCCACTCATCCATCTTAGAATTCTCATTTATGCTACACTAAGTTTGTCTATATGATGCTTTTTAACAACGCAATACTTTGCATCCATAGTGATCTTCTCTATTGCATTGTATTGGCCAATACAATGCGTAGCATAGATGATACATTACAATAAAGGCATTTTTAATCAAAAACAAAATAAGTTTGATATAACTATTTTTTAGCTCCGTCTTGGCGATTAGGCGACTAAGCTTATTTTGTTTTTGATTGAGGCCAAAGTGATTGAGGCCCCGTCTTGGCGATTAGGCGGCTAAGCGGCGCTTAGGCGGCAATAAAGCGACCAAAGCGGTTTAGTCAATGTTTTTAATATAACTATTTTTTAATACAAATACTTTTTATAATAAACTAAAGTACTAAACAAACATTCAACAATCACATTCATAAAAATAAAAAAAATAAATTCAAGAATCACAATTATGAAAAATTATCCAAAAAAAGAATAAAAACATAACTTCATCTCATCAAGCATCATATGATTCATAACAATAATTATGTAGTATGTACTATATCAAGAATCAATTTGAAAAATGAAAATGAAAGAAAAGTAGTATATACTATATCGGAATCATTGAATATGACTCATGCTTCACATTCTGTTGCCGACAGGCATTTTGGGCCTCGGAGTTCATTTGCAAATTGGGTCTTGATTCCGAAATGGCTCACATATTTAAATTTATATACGGCATTGTAGAATAAATTATGATTAAAAAATAAATAATATGCACAAATTACAAAATGTAAAAAAAAGTGGTTGCTTTAGCATCTAGGCGGCAAAACGATAGTGCCTAAGCAAAAAAGCGGCAAGAAATCAGCCCGTTAGTTAAGCGGTTCAAAAACTGCTTTGCCGCCTAGGCGGCCGCTTTGATAACCATGTATCGCAGTGATTTGCCTCAACATGTATTGGTCAAAAAATGTGATATAGAATGTATTAAACAATTTGCAAAAAAAATTGCTGGAACTTGATGAGATATGTCGACTCATGTCAGAATAATTGCCTGATGCATGTCAATATGTATCTCCAGCCATTGAAAAGCGATTTTTGCACTTTTGTTTCACAGAATGCTTGGCTTGGGTAGTAAACTAGCAGTGTTCTCCCTTTCCAAGATCAATTTTGACCTATTTCTTGGTCATCTTCTTCAAATGTGTTGGGCTTCACATTTGTGGTGGATTTTGACACTGTGATGTGATGTAACCCAAGATCTGTGTTAGACTTCCAGGACTCTCTTTGATTAGAACCAGCAAATAAATGGGTTCTCAATAAGGTGAGGGTTATCTATGGGAAGGTTTAGGTATGGTTTTGGGGTAATTTGGAGAAAGTAATGGATAGTTGGAGAAAAGGGAGACTCCTAGGTTTTGTTGGGGAAATTATACCTTGAGTATGGGATGGTCTTGGTGAAGAAAATGGGTAAAACTTAACAAAATTAAGATGGGCTGTTGGTTAATAGGGTTTGGGAATACCCAAAAATCCTATGGGATGTACTAGGGTTGATAGGAAAAGGAATGGAATGGAATGGATTAGGGTTAATATGGGTAGAGTTTGCGAGAGATTATAGTTTTAACAAAACTAAATGGGAAGGAAGAGCTTGAGGAATTAACAAGAATCAAATTTCAGATGGAATGGGGATGGGAAAAAGATGTGAAAGCTTGCAGTTAGGGAGGGAAGGGGATGGGGAGTCTTGCGGCAAAGAGGGAGTGATGTAAACCTTGTTTAGGGTTCAGGTTTGGGGAGGTTTGTAGTGGAAATCCCCTAAAACTAGGTGCTGCCCAGGATTTTCCAACGAAGAGAAAGGTTATCCTGAAATGTGTAGGGTGTTTTATGACTCTGAATACTCTGGTGTAATGCTCAATTCAGATCAAAATTTTATAAAAAATCGGAAAAACTAGGGTGTTGGGAGTTTCAGCTAGTGTGGGAGAAGCGGCTGTACTTGCTGCCTTGAATTTTCAGACCTAGTTTTAAGAATTTTTGAGTGTATGGGAGGCTCTGAATTGAAGTAGGTTTAGGTTTTAGAGGTTAGAAATAACATGCAGAAAATTTAGAGAAGAAGATGTGTGCAGGAGAATTTTCAGACTTGAGTAAACAGGGTTATTTGGAAAACTAACTGTAGATCTGCAACCTAGAGAGAGTTGCGATCCTATGGAGAGAAGAAAGGATTTTATGGGGGGCTGGGGAATAGGGAACTACAAGGGGTGGGGTTTTGATGCTGCCGCAGGGGAGAAGAAGGGGGTAAGGAATTTGTGGGGTTATGGTAGAGGTGGGGGGGGGGGTTGGGGGCTGTTGCAGGGAGTATGGGAGGGGAATTAGGTTGCTGTTTGGGGTGGGGGAAGTAGCAGGAGGCCTGCAATGGGAGTGTGGGTATTTTCTAGGGCTGCACAAGAGAGATGAGGGGTGGGGGAAGGTTGTGGGTGAGACCGTGAGAGAGGAGGCCGGGAAGGGTCTGCGATTTTGTGCATTCTTGGGGCTGCTGTGAATGACTAATGGCTACTGTTGATGATGATTAGCTGCTGTAATTTTGATATTTGCTGAACCTTGAACAAAATTCTTAATCATGGCTGCCTCAATGAGGATCATTAACTAACACAATTTATTTCAGTAATCAGACTCACGATTGTAAAGAAACAATAGGCTTATTTATAGCCAACTAAAAGACTCTTAACACCGAAGGGGATTCCTTAATGGACAAGGATCCCACCACATAATCTGGACTCTTGAATTGAAATCTAGAAAAAGACACACGCTGAAGAAAAACTTTATCTCAAACTCTACTAAGCACATGTCTGAATTCTCTTTTAATTAGAACTCTGATGGCACATGTGCTAAAGTTTAAGATAACCAAGGACTCGCTCACTAAAAACAAACTCTAGTCAAAAGAAAACTCCTCAAGGATAGGAACTCTCTTTGTAGAAGAGTCTTGTCTTATCCACAACTAAACCAACTCAAACACAAAGTCAAATTAAGATGTGAAACCTAAATAGAACTCTAGTAATAAATCTGGAAATAATTCCAGCAATAAAAGAGGACTGAAAATGCCCTAAATACCCCTACTAGGGGGGCTTCTTGGAGCCATCTAGTGGGCCCCACTTAGGGTTTCGGCGAAGGGTTAAACTCGTGTCACGTCAGGGAGGGGTGTTCTTGTTGAAAGATTCTTTTGAGAAGCTTGATTCTCTCTTTCTTTCGGTTCTTTTTTTTTTCTTCTCTTCTTCTGTTTCAGTTCTGCCACAAGGGTTCAAGAAAGGCAAAAGATATAAAAAAGAGGGAGGGGAATCTCTGCTGCAAGAAAGACAGGACAGAGCTGGGCAGGGATCTTGCTGGAAGCACCTGCGATGGGAAAAGGCTGCTGTAATTCCAGAATTTGGGTTAGGGAGGGTGGCAGGTCTGGCACAGGGTTAGGGGAAGGGATTAGGGGTGGCCGGGGAGGGGGGATGTTTACTTATTTGATGGAGAAGGTCTCTTGCAGAATGTTCTTGAATTTGTGTGCTGGAATTTATTGAAGAGTTGCAGAAATCCTTCAATGGAAGCTGGTGCAGGGAAGAAGATGAAGATGAAAGAGAGTTGTTGAATTTCCAGAACTGAAAACACTCTTCAGCCCAGACCGTAGGGTTTCTTCCCCATGACCCAAGCCTCTGAGTTTCTTAAACTCTGAACTGATTTCATTACTAACTTAATGGGCTATTTATAGCCTTTCAACCTAAGCATTTGACTAAGATTCAAATTGGGGAACCTTATCCATAAAGGATTCCTCTTATAAAAATTACTTGACTAATTAATAACAAAAGGACTCTTAAAAGAAACCCTGATTAGATTCTTACATGACATCTTGAAGGAATCAAATTACTAACTTTGAGGAGGAGCCCTATTTGAAAGTCGGACTCTAACTCAAAGTCTTACATAAGGCAACCAAAGCGGTTGGGTCAAATTCTTTCAATACGACTACTTTTATGCTGATGAATTTTTATTATAAGCTAAACAAACATTTAAGAATAACATTCATCTAAAAAAAAAGCATTCAAGAATCATAATTATGAAAGATTATTCAAAAAAGAACACAAACATAAGTTCATCTCATCAAGCATCATAACATATGACTATAAACTATATCAAATTATAAGTATGAAAATGAAAGTAGTAATTTTACATTTTTACTTACCTCTATGATAGTGTGATACCAAATAAGTGCCTTATCCATTTAATGATTCATTGATTCCCAATTCTAAAATGATTAACTATTAAGTTCGTTTACGGCTTTGTAGAATAAAGAAAAAATATTATCATGTACAAAATGTAAAAAATGTGACCGTTTTGGCATCTAGGCGGCAATAAGGTGCACAAGGTGACAAAGTGGTAGCAATTAGGTGAAAAAGCAGCAAAAAAACTGCATGTTAATAAAGTGGTTCAAAACAAGGCGGTTGAAAAATCGCTTTGCTGCCTAGGTGCTCTAGGCGGACGCTTTGACAACCATGTCTATTGGCTACAGACAAAGTAATGCTGATCAAACATTGTTTGTCAATAAGGCAGGTACCAAAACCACTCTTCTCATTGTTTATGTGAAGGATATTGTCATCATTGGGAATGATGGTGAGGAAATAGAGAGGCTAAAGGATTTTCTTGGCAAGGAATTTGAGATTAAAGATCTAGGAAAGCTACAATACTTCCTAGGAATTGAGGTTGCCAGATCAAAGAAAGGTATCTAACTATCCTAGAGGAAGCATGTTCTAGACTTATTATCTGAAGTGGGAATGTTGGGGTGTAAAGCAGTTGATGCTTTTATTGAAGTAGGAGCTAAACCCAAGAAAAAAGAGGGAGACCCAGTGGATAAAGCAAGATATCAAAGGCTGGTAGGGAAGCTTATCTACTAGTCCCACACCAGGCTTGACATTGCATTTTCCGTAAGCCTAGTAGTCTAGTTCATACATGATCCACATGAAGGCTGTCACTAGGATACTACAATATTTGAAGGCTACTCTTGGAAAAAGGAATACTTTTGTCACCTATAGATAGCCTGAAAGTGGAAGCATATACAGATGTAGAGTGGGTTGGGTTTCTTGGCAGGAATTCACTTTCAGGTTATTGTACTTTGTTGGAGGTAATTTGGTGGCTTGGAGGAGTAAGAAACAGAATGTGATAGCCTTATCCAAAGTACAAAGGTTGAATGTAAAGCTATGGTTTGTGGAGTATGTGAGCTGCTATGGTTGAAAGGTCTACTAGAAGACATTGGAATCCAAGTTCCAAGCCCTATGGTGTTGTATTGTGATCACAAGGCTGCTATCAATATAGCCAATAATCCTGTGCAACATGATCGGACCAAGCACAATGAGATTGGCAGATTATTTTTTTGTCAAAGGAAAGTTGGAATAGGGGCTGATTTGCTTGAAATTTCTGAGGAAGGAGACTTTCTCCCTATTTTGGGCAAGTTGGGCATGACTACATCTATGCCTCAACTTGTGGGGGATTGTTGTTGGTTGGTTTAGTTGTTAATGTAATTTGGTCATAAGTTAGTTTCTTTATTTTCTAGTTTGTTATTTCTTATTCCCACTGAGGGTAACTATGTAATATTGTTTTTTTTCACATCATTATAATAAAGGGCTTGGGATAACATTGATCATTTAAGCCATTCTACCAAGATTGACTTTCTCAACAAGATTGGTAACAGTTATAATTGTTTCAGGATTAAGGGGTCGATGCCATTTTCTGAGACGGAATGTGTTTAGCATTTGCCTAGATTAGAGGAAGGCAAATGTCATTTTCCATAGGTTAAACTCCATCTCTTTAGCCTGTCACTTACATTTTCCTGTTGTCTTTAATTAAGCAAACCTCCAAGACCCGAAACCGAAATCCCCTCTTTGCAGCCCTACCCTAATGGAAGTTTCAAGAAGTCCTATTTCCCCCCAAATTTGCGTTGGTTCTGATCAGGCTGCTTGGAATTGGTGGTTACATGAAAGAGATTTTCCAGATTCGTTTAAGGCTACCGATGATGTTATCAGATGTTGCGAATACCTATGATTTCTTAGGGAATTTGGACGTAGGTGGCAGCCCGACTAATTGAATGGAAGAATTTGGAAAAAACACCATTTCCTAGGAAAGAGAAGAAGGGAGACTTCATTGCTGAGGTTGTGTATTTAATAAGACTATAAATGCCACACCAGTAGATGTAGGAGGATTGAAGAACGAAATAAGTCAGCACCGCTCTCCTATTTGCTGTTTTCCATTCTGAATATGTGAATATCTCTCATTTAGTCAACATAAGTTTATTTTTAATATATTAAGACATGGAATATACAACTTATTGCTATGATTTTCAAGTTAAGTTGCTCTTTTTTGGCTTTTGGTAATTGTATGATAATTTCTTTTACTTTAGGTAAAGGCAGCTGTTCTTGGAAATCATGGTGTAGCTGCTCAGTTCATTGGGATAAGTTTTCTAGAGTCAATGGTATTTACCAAGATTCTGTTTCTTTGAATAGTTTTTTGCTATTCAATTTCACATGGTTTTGTTCCATATTTGCTTTTTGCCAGATTTTCAAGTGTAGATTCTTCCTTTCAGGTGTCAGAATTCTCACTTACTACGTCAACTGCTATGGGTCTTCCTACGGAGTTTCATGAACAGTGCCGAGCTTCCTTGGAGCTGCACTATTTGAAGGTTCTTCCTATTGCTGTTGGTTTTGTACTGACCATAGGAGTGCATGATGCTACTAATGCTTCCTTTTCTGGAATTAACTATTGGTTTTACCCAGTCTCTTCTTTGGTGGTTTTCCTGGTTTTCTTTTCGTAGATTTTCTACTCTTGGGCACAAGAAGGTGTTTTTAGCATCACAAAGAAAGTATTGGAATTTAATTCTACTGTGACAGAAGATAAAGTTTGTACTGCTGCACTAAACCTCATGTTACAAATCATGAACTGGGATTTCCGATTGAAAAAGAATGGAGTTGAACGTGTGAAAAGTATAAATGTGTTTTCTTCAGGATCTCAAAATCTCGCTGAATCGCTTAAGAAGTCTGAATGTACCTTTGTACGGGTAAAAAGTATTCCTCAGGTTATTTAGCTCTATATTATTTAGTTATTCATTTTAGGTTGGTTCTTCAGTTGTTTTACTTCTTTTATTCTGCTTGTAGCCAGGGTCTTCATGGCATGATGTTTTGATTTCCAGTGGTCATATTGGTTGGCTCTTGGGTTTATATGGGGTGCTGCGTCAAAAGTTCTCATGTGTTTCTTGGTGGCTTGACTCTCCTATTGCTACTTCTGCTAGACAGCTTATTATTCAGCTTTGCTCCTTGATGGGGACAATATTTTCTTCTGGTACTTTAAGTGCTTCCTTTTTTTTTTTTGGTAGAAATGGCCAACTATATGTTTTGCTTTTTCAGTCATACATCATACATTTCTATTATAGTGGTTGCTTTCTAGTAACATAATAAATCTCGTAGAATTTAGATTAAAGGTAAAGAGTGATTTACAAGTCATATGTAAGAGTAGGGTTTAAAATTATTATTATGACTAGCGTATCGGAACGGTGATTTAAAGTGACTTACCGTATTTGAGAGATGCAAGATACCCTAAAGATATGCTTACACAAGTCAAAATGGTCAAAATGCACATGGAAGTACACTTTTTAGAGCACTAAAACAATATGCATAAACAATGTATGACATTATGATGCTTAAACACTAAGCTGGAGAACAGGGTATAAATATAATGAGACAAGTGCTATAAATTGAACATGTTATAACAGATGAGGTTTCTTACATGTTGTAATGCTCTATTTGGCTGAAGGTAATTAAAATTCTTATTTGGGTCTTCAGGAGTAGTGTAGGCTAAGATGATGTTGCATGCCACCAGACATGAGCACAGTACTGACCCCTGTTGAAATTCTGATGGTAATGTGTTCCCTACTTCTAGCTAAAGTACTCTGTAGTCTGATGGTTACATGGGGTGTATTAGTGGGTATCAACCATGTTAGTTTGTGTCCAGCCATATTGGCTGATACATACTGATTTGTCCATCAAGTCTCCTTTAACATATATGTATCAGAAGTATTGGTAAGTACTGTATCAGGCTGTGTCGGCTTCATAAATACTTTTCCAATCAAGACATACTATTGAAAAAGAAAAGATAAAAAAATAAATGCATGTTGGTGCATATCAGATCGATACTGACTGATGCTGAAGCAGTGCATGTACATTATTAACAAATATTTTATACCATGGGTAAAGGAACTAAAGCATGATAATTTTATGTTCATAATAAATTGACATTAAGTTGATTATCCTGTTTCTAACACTGCTAATTCGAGACTGTTTTGGCCTTTCTGGTAGTTTAACTGAAGTAGCCTCTTTTGAATGAGGGTCTTGCCAAAACCAACCTAAATGATCCAGAAGGGGTTTTTTGAAATTTCAGTTGCGAGGCTTATGGGGTAATAAGGAGATTCCAAGAGATGGGTTCCTTTTTGTGGCTTGAAAGGTGTAATAGGTAAAGGTTGAAGAGAAGGTGTGTGATAAAACAGAACTCTCAATATCTTGCTGTGATCTAACTTTTCAGTCAGAATGAGACAAGGTGCCAGCAAAATAGAAAAACGTTATAACTAGCTCGAGACCAAGATTTTGACCAATCTTGTATAAAAGGGGGAAGGTTTCACTGGAGTCGAGATAACTTTATAAATCTCACTTGAGTTAGAGACAGTTTTGTTTGGCTGCCTGCTGCCAGCTATAAGGCTTGGATTTTCTTTGGATATTCTGACAGACTTTTGGTTGGGGGAAGCTGCTGG
Organism: Hakea prostrata; assembly: GCF_041222555.1. NCBI lineage: Eukaryota > Viridiplantae > Streptophyta > Magnoliopsida > Proteales > Proteaceae > Hakea > Hakea prostrata. The sequence continues at coordinate 23,827,642 of NC_142607.1, read as the reverse complement.
CGGTGATCATTAGCAACGTTCAAAGTCTCGTCCATAGTTGTCAAGCAACGCCTTGGTGCCCTAGCTCTTTTTTTTGGTCAAGGAAACTTGGTATCGACTTGTCGCTTAGGAGATGCCTTGGTGCCTTGCTTGGTGTCGCCTTGGTTTTTGTTGTCCTCTATTGCCTTGCCTCGCCTTATCGCCTTTACAACCTCTATTGAACATGGCCAGGCCACCTCTAACGACTTTCTCATATCACTTGTTCCAGACCAGTTCTAATATGATCATTCCTTACCTTATCCTTCTTAGTTTTGTCACTCATCCATATTAGCATATTCATTTCTACTACACTGAGTTTATTTATATGATACTTCTTAACAACCCAATACTCTTGTGCCATACATCATATCCGGTTTGGGAATCTCTTCCCCCTATCTCCTGCTCTTCAAGAGACCTCATCATATGGCTTCCTTCCCCCTCCAAATCCTTTACCACTTCATCAAGTGTCAAACGGATAAGTAAAGTGAAGCAAAAATCCCACTTTACATCCGGCGGAAAAGTAGCTCGAAAGAATAAACTAGATAAAAGCTAATCCCGGTAGCAAGTACATTGGGTAACTAAATTATTCTCCACTTTGTAGACGACATCCTTGTAGGTGTAGATCTCATAGATAGCACAAGGGCGCTTCCACTCAATGGTCGGACTAAGCATCGTACGGAGCATAACCACCCGTGGGATCTTGAGTAATTGTGGTAACCGCAATCACCTTCCTGGAGATATGTCTCTTCGCCTTGCGCTTCCTCATAGGGACCGTCATAGTATTCCGTACTGCGGGATAGTCTAACAACATTGTACAATAAAGGAATGAGTTTCAAAGAAACTCGGTAAAGCGATTAAAATCCATAATAACATAAATGGCGGGATTCCGGAACAAACATAAATGCAATATGATATGAGACAAACAATGAATGAATGATTCTAACTCTATGTATGCTTTGGTCTCTATTGGCGGACATGCTTTAAGTCATAGCACCGTACTTCTTTAGGAAAGTCCACTCACATCCTCAACCATTTAAGATATCTTGGATTCCCTCCAACCATTTAAGATATCTCGGGCGACCGATTGGTAATGGGTCCTTCATCCCTCGGGACAAACCTTGGCGGGGGTTAAGTCAACACACTCTCTCACAACCATTTGGTATAAATCTTGGCGCATGTCGGGGGTAATACCTAGCCAAATGCAAGTCTTCTACTTGGTTACATCAAGTCAGATCCGGATACTTCCATTCCTCGTCCACGACGATCCTTTCCGGTATCCTTCACACTAGAGTCCTCATAGTCCACTCGACTACGGACTCACCAACCCTATTGATCATCCACATATGGTAAGCGGGAAGCTCTCACGTCCTCTCACGGGTTGGTTACCGGTCTTAAGCGCCCGTGAGCCCAAGTCTAACCATATGCAACCCTACCAATAAATGGCCCCCACAATGTGATTCCTGTCCTCTCACGGGTTGGTTACCGGTCTTGAGCGCCCATGAATCCCCATTGCTACCACGGGTCGTTCGGTCTCAATACCCCTCCGATTAGGGTCGACATAACGGGACATCCTAGCCAAACACTACTAGACAATCCTATATATGTCATCCAACGGTTTAGGAAGGTGTCCGGAGGGCATCTCCGGAAACATCCCATAATATTCCCGTAGTAGTCCAAGGACAGAAATGTCAAAAGGACACCTCTCCTTTCCAAACCATACGTAAGCATACACATGCATCAATTCATATCATCACATATATGGTAACTCCATATATGGAAAGAAATCAATATTTACAATCATTTGTATAACATTGGTAAGTAAATCATACATGAATCAATTCAATATGAATAAGTAATGCTACTGTAATCAAAGTTATGCAACAGTAGTATATCATTGTAAGAATCTAATTTAGGAAACATATTAATGATATTCAAATATAGAAACTAGATTCATGCTATCTATGTAATTAAGGAAATAACCATCCTTACCTTTTATAACTACATAAAGAATCCTAAGAAATCAAGTAAGATCTTGGCAAACTTGAGAAGAAGGTCCTAAACAAGTATATACAACATATTAGGAAAGATCCCTAACAGAAAATATAGCAAAACATCCGAAAGCAGACCAATTGCAGGTTCTTTGTACTCATTGGTCGAGTGGATTGGTCGAGTGGTCCGGTCGACCAATCGGTCGACCAATGCGAGACGATAACTTAGAAAATCAGAGTTTTGAGATATGAAATCCGAATTTGGTGGTTCAAAAGGGTACTAATCAAGGGGTAGACTACATCGGTAGTATTCTAGCATATAGGGGACCTCAAAACACTAATCAAATCAAGGTATCAAGATCCAAATTAGGAAACAAAAAGTTACCATAAATAAATCAAACATGGATCTTGATGAATTTTGAAATAGAAAACAAGGACAAGAACAATAGGAGGATGGATCATTGCTTTCGGTAATGAAAACATGAAAACATGCATAGGTCTTCATAGAATAAGGCTTAGAAGCATAAATCTAAATAAGGAAATAAAACCTACCATATATGTACTATCATGCATCATGAAGAACACATAGTAAGGTAGAAGAGAACAACTAGAATTCTATGGATTATGGATCATAGAAAGAAAACACAACCATTAACCACTAACATGATCAATGAAAGAAGATCCAAAGAGATCGAGAATTCAGATTAGGAAATTAACGAGAGATTAAATCATGGTTTGATCATGAATCCTTCAAAAGCTTGCAATGATCATGGTTAAGATCATTGTTCTAGCCTTAAATCCTTAGGATGATCATGAGAACATGTTCGAGAGATGTTTGCAACGAGAGGATGCAGCATCTCTTCTCTGTCTCAACTCAAAAAGGAAAGAAAAACAAAGATGTAGGAGAAGAAGAGAGAGTAGACATACCTTTTGATGCAAAAAGAAGAGTTCCGACGAAGATCCGCCAAGAAAACTCCAAGGATGCAAGAGAGATGACTTGCGAGAGGTCTTTGGTTCGTTCCGGAGGGTTTGGAGGCAGCAAATACGAAGTGGACTCGAGGTTAGACTTAAATAGAGCAAGAATCAACCTAATTGCCAAAGACAGACACCCATTGGTCGAGTGGATTGGTCGGCGGCCCGATCGACCAATCGGTCGACCAATGCGGCGACAAGGCCAAAACGGGGAATTGAAGGCCCGGATCAAATCCAAACCTAAAGGGGTTTTGCACACAAGTCAAGTGACTTACCTAGTAGGTAGAAATGCCTTCAAACCAAGATAGAGAGCACTCCAAGTCCATCAACTAATTAGATCTTCATCGGGATTCTGTTTCCATAAATAGAACCTCATCATCAACCTTCATGGATTCAAAGCCGGACACCAAGTCCTCTCTTGGGATGGCCCAAAGCTGACTTCTTACTTTACTTCGGGTCATCGGACCTACAAATAACAAGGTTTCCGGGTCAAGGTTAGGGCTGGGTTTCACATTCTCCCCCCCTTAAAGAAATTTCGTCCCCGAAATTGAAAGCGTACTGTGCTTCCAAAGAGGTAAGGAAACTTCTCCTTCATGTCTTCTTCCTTCTCCCAAGAAGCTTCTTCGGGGTATGGTTCTTCCACCGAATCTTCACCAAAGGAATGGCGCGATTCCATGTTGCTTGTCCTTCCTATCCGGGATTTCGGCCGGTTCTTCATCATAGGTCAAATCGGCACTAAGTCCTTCGGGTGCTTGCTGCAAAATGTGTTCCGGATTCTCTATGTATTTTCGGAGCATCGAAATATGGAACACATTGTGCACACCAGCAAGAGACGGAGGTAATGCTAATCGATACGCAACGGGTCCAACCTTTTCCAAAATCTCGAAAGGTCCAATGTAACGAGGGCTAAGCTTTCCCTTAACATTGAATCTCATCACACCCTTCATTGGTGAGACCTTGAGAAAAACTTTCTCTCCAACTTGAAATTCCAAATCGGTCCTTCTCTTATCGGCATAAGATTTACTGTCTCGGCTGGCGGACTTAATCCTTTCTCTTATCATATCTACCATAGCACTTGTAGCTTCAATCATCTCGGGACCTAAGACTTTTCTTTCACTGTCTCGATCCGGTACAAAGGTGTCCTACAAGTACTACCATACAAAGCCTTGAATGGAGCCATGCCTATTGTTGCTTGATAAGCTGTTGTTATAGGCAAACTCAACCAAAGCTAGGTGTTCATCCCAATTACCACCCATATCCACCACGCAAGATCTGAGCATGTCTTCCAATGTCTGAATTGTCCGCTCGGATTGTCCATCGGGCTTGTGGATGATGAGCTGTACTCAAGTTCAATTGGGTTCCCAAGGCCTTACTGCAAAGCTGTTCCAAAACCTTGAGGTGAACCTAGGATCACGATCCGAAACAATACTCAAAGGCACACCATGCGGACGAACCACATTATCCACATAAAGCCTGGCTAGCTTATCCGAGTATGAGTGATCTTCATAGGAATGAAATGGGCTGATTTGGTCAACCTATCAACAATCACCCACACGGTGTCATTGCCTTTACTTGTCCGAGGCAAGCTAGTCACAAAGTCCATGGAGATATCTTCCCACTTCCAACTAGGAATAGGAAGGGGTTGAAGTAATCCAGATGGAGGTTGTCGGACGGCTTTCACACGTTGGCAAGTCTCACACTTGGCAACAAAATCGTCAACATCCGCCTTTAGACCAATCCACCAAAAATGTTCCTTCAAGTCCTTGTACATCTTGGTGCTTCCGGGTGTCTGATAAAGGCTAGGTGGTGTGCTTCCTTCAATATTTCATTCTTAACTTCATCGTTTGCGAGGCACACACGGTCTTCCTCTAAACAACAAAGCACCATCCATGGATATACCAAAGTCGGGATCCGACTCGGGATTCGAAGAAATCTTCTCAACTTTGGTCAAAAACTCATGATCGAACTCTGTGAGCAACAATCTTATCTCTAAGACCAGATCTTGCCGTCATGGCGAGAAAGAATAAAATCAGAATTCTCGGGGACGATTTCCAAACCAAAACTCTCAATAGAAGACCACAATGGTAAACTCAAAGCATTTAAATCCAAAGTCTTCTTCGGTTCTTCCTACTAAGAGCATCGGCAACAACATTTGCTTTCCCGGGATGATCTTGAATATCACAATCATAATCGGAGACGAGTTCCAACCATCTCCTTTGTCTCATGTTCAACTCCTTTTGGGTAAAGAAGTATTTCAAACTCTTATGATCCGTGAAAATGGCAATCTTCTCACCGTAAAGATAATGTCTCCAAATCTTCAAAGCAAAGACAACGGCGGCAAGTTCTAGATCGTGAGTGGGGTAATTCCGCTCATAATCCTTCAATTGCCGAGAAGCATAGGCTACGACCTTGCCATGTTGCATCGGTACACAACCCAAACCAATCTTTGGCGCATCGGTATAAAGCTGTCATACCACCGGAACTATCGGGTATAGTCAAAACCGGGGCACTTGTCAATCTATCCTTCAACTCTTGGAAATTCTTCTCACGGGCGTCGGACCAAACAAACTTCTCTTCTTTCCTGGTCAACTTAGTCATAGGAGCAGCCAACCGAGAAAAGTTCTCAATAAACCTTCGGTAGTAACCCGCCAATCCAAGAAAACTTCTTATTTCCGTTGCCCGACTTCGGTCTCTCCCAATCAGCCACAGACTTGGACCTTTTCGGGATCGACACGAATACCTTCGGCTGAAACTACATGACCAAGGAAAACCACTCTCTTAAGCCAGAAATCACACTTGCTAAACTTAGCAAACAACTTCTTTTCCCGCAACCTTTGCAAAGTGAAACTTAGATGACTCGCATGCTCTTCTTCGCTCTTCGAATAGATCAAGATGTCATCAATGAAAACAATCACAAACTTATCAAGCACATCATGAAATACTCGGTTCATGAGGTCCATGAACACCGCGGGAGCATTGGTCAATCCGAAAGGCATGACTCTAAACTCGTAGTGACCATACCGCGTTCGGAAAGGCTGTCTTGAAGATATCACTAGACTTCACTTTCAATTGGTGATATCCGGACCTTAAGTCAATCTTCGAGAACACAACTGCACCCTTCAAGCGATCGAAGAGATCATCGATTACGGGCGGTGGATATCTATTCTTGATAGTCAACTTATTCAACTCACGGTAGTCGATGCACAAGCGCATACTACCGTCTTTCTTCTTGACGAACAAGACCGGAGCTCCCCAAGGTGACACACTAGGCTGTACGAAACCTCTATCAATGAGCTCATTCAACTGATTTTGCAACTCTTTCAACTCGGTAGGAGCCATCCTATACGGAGCTTTAGATACCGGAGCGGCACCGGGGACGAGATCAATAGAGAATTCGACATCTCTGTCCGGAGGCACTCTCGATAGATCATCGGGGAAGACATCAACAAAGTCGCAGACAACTCGACTTCGTCGACTCTTTTCTCCACTATACCCTTGCCTTCGGATGAAGCATCATCCACTAGGGCATAGACTTGCATCGGTGCACGAACGACACCTTCTTACAAACCCTTCTCTTTTCACCTTGAAATTCAAAGACCGGACTTCCACATATATGGGCCTGAATCTTCTTTGAGGAACAAAGGAACACGGCTTTATGGGCTGTCGGCCAATCAATTCCCAAAATAACATCGAAGTCCTTCATGTCAAGAATCACAAAATTGGCTTCCAAGTTCTTCTCACCAATCAACACGGGACATTTAGATAACCCCTTATCTAGTTTCACAACAGGACCAGTGGGTGTACTAATCAATAAACAACTAGACAACTTCTCGGGGATTAGGTTAGTCTTCTTGATGAATGCGAGATGACATGAGCGAATGAGATGCACCCGTATCAAATAAGACAAATGCGAAATAGAAGCGACTAACAATGTACACTGTAATCACATCATGGCTTGGATCTGCTCGGTCTTGGAAATACTGAAAACTCTACCGAGAGGGAGGAGGCGGGGAGCACTCTTCACCAGGGGGCGGCGGCTGCTTTGGGCGGGCCGCTTCGGACAGAGCACGAGCAAAATGACCAGCTTGCTTGCGGTAGAAGCAAACGGGATTGCTTTGGATCCAACGGGGGTGGCTGCAACGGAGGACTTCCGAACAAAAGGCCTTGCACTCGCACTTGCACTTGCACTTGCATTTGCTGGTGGTCGGTTTCCGCCATCTTTTTTAAAGCGGCCGGGCTGCTGAAAACCCGTGTTCGACCTACACTCTTAGCACGAAAGGTAGGAGTGGGGTAGGGTGTAGGTCTCACATAACGACGGTCATTGCGATCCACCGAACCAGAATTCCTTGAGCGCAAAGGCTTTTGCACCACGAGCACTTTCCTTCTCTGTTTCTTCCAACTTCTTCGAGTTACTGCACCACTTGAGCATAGCTCACTATAGGCTGGGCTTGTGAGATAAGCTTTAATGGCGGGCGCGATCCTTTGAAGAACTTCTTTGCTTTGGCGAGGTCTTCCTTCAAAGAATGCGGAGCAAAGAAATGGAGCTCCTCGAACTTCTGTTGGTACTCCAACACGGACAAAGTTCCTTGAGTCGAGAATCATAAACTCGGCTTCCTTTGCATCCTTCACCGCCTCGGGAAAGTAGTTCATACAAAAAGCCTCTTTGAATAACTCCCAAGTTACAACTCCTGCATGCAAACCTTCCAAAAGCGGGACGAGTGGAGATCCACCATGCATCGGCTTCTTGTTGCAACCACGCTCGGCAAACAAAATCTTCGAGCTTCCGAGCATTGCGGATGCCGGAAAGCCTTCTCCAACTCACGAAGCCACTTGTTAGGAAACAAGGGGTCCTTGGTAACACCCGGTAAAAGTGGGTACTTGCATCTTGAGAAAACTCTCCATCGGGCGAGTATGAGGAGTTCCGGCTAAACCTCCCGCATTCGGGACTGCGGCATGAGGATTCACATTAGCACCAGCCGGGTCTCATTATGCGAGTCATGAAACCCACCAACATCTGGTTGAGGTGAGCTGCTTCTGCTGCATCATATTGCCCATGATATTGGCAATATCTACGAAACTTCCAACATTCGGGGCACCGGGGATCTCATGAGTACCACTGATCAGCATTTGGTATCTCACCACCTCCATGAGGTACTTCACCACCTCCCTGAGGTACTTCACCACCTCCATGACCACTTTGGATTCACCACGCCCACTTCTCGGAGTAACCATTACTGCAAAACCGAGAACATCAAAATACCGAATTTCGAAGATTCAACATAAACCACAAGTCCAAATGATTTGAAAACTTAAATCATGCTCAAATATATCCATATAGTCATCAAACAATATTCCATAAGGCAAAAATCACATTTTCCAAAAATTCAACAGCAAATGAGGTCACTTGTGACCATTGGTCGAGTGGTTGGTCGAGTGACCCGGTCGACCAATCGGTCGACCAATGAAGACAGAATCTGAAAATTCGCATTATAAGCCTCATTTCCACATTCCAACCTCATTCTAACTTCTTCCAAAGGTGAGAGAGCTCTAGGGAAATATCCAAGAGTTCCCACAAGTGTTCTTGAGGTGATTTAGTGCTTCAACAACAACAACACAACACACCATCTTCACAAACAAGGTAAATCTCTCATTCTTTCTTCCATTTTCATCTTCTCATGCTTGCATTTCAATAAAACCATGCTTTACTTGTATCCAATGCTAGAAATCATGCTTAGGAATGCTTAGAAACATATTCCCTAGGTTTTAAACACAATGACATGCATAGACAACAAGTTTTAACACATTTGGTGCTCATCTCGCAAAGTTTTATACCGAAATCGATATCTTTAGAAAAATTTCGTTTTCTCTCAAACCGCTTGAAATTTTCGCACGAGATCAAATGCTACATGCTCAAGATGACATTGTAGATAGGTCCATACAATTTGATTTAACCAATTTCAACTTTTCAAAAATCCAATTTTGACCTAAATTGCAAAATCCCCAAATTTCTTCTTGCTGAATTTTTCGCTTTAATCCATGTTTTCGATCGATTTTCATCAAAACAACTTCATAGACATGAAATTCCAAGTATTGTGCACATGCTAGTATGTTCAAATCAAATTTCCCCCAAATTTGAAATTTTCCGAAAAATTACGAAAATACCCTTTTGGCTCAAATCTTGAAATAGCACTAATTGGAAATGTCTCTTGTCTCTTCCACGGATACATCATGCGAGAGGGGAGGACGAGGAGGAGGTAGAGGTAGAGGTCGCATCGTAGGTGCTCTCGGGGGCGAGGTCGGGTTCCTTTCGAGCCCCGAGAGAGGAGGTTGGGAGGCCGGACCTGTTTGACACACCTCGGGCCGAGTTTGCATGCGAGGCCTACTTCAGCTATTGTAACATCGAGATGGGGCGTCTACTTCACTTACGCCAGCTCGGAGCCTTCGGGATCCGGCGGAGGTTCGACACTTTACGGTGGACTCACCTCTTCACCGAGGATTTGCCGGTATACCGGAGCTAGTGAGGTTGTTCTTCGGCAACCTTACTTACACGAGAGGAGGCTCGGGGCCGGGGACATCCACTCGGACTTGTCCTCGGGAGGCGGGGTCCACCGGACTCGGATTCGCTTCTCTACCCGGACAACGGCCGAGATCTTGCGGGTCCCTTACTACCCACGGCGGTGTGTGTGGATACCTGCGGGAGCGGACTGGACAGCCATCGATGCCGTACGAGCTTCGCGAGATATGCTCTACGCTATGGGATAGCCGCCGATGCTTCACACCGTGGACTAGCGGACGGATGACGGGTTCTGCACGTATTATCGGTCGCATAGTCGGCCGGAACATCATGCCGAAAGCCGGACATCACCATCGGGTCACGGTGATGGAGGCCTTGGTCATTTACCGCATCTACATGGGCTTCGAGATCGATCTTTCTTACATCATTCAGCGGGTCATGCTGGACTTGGTTCTGCGGCCTAGCATGCGGAACCTTTGCTATGGGAGGCTTCGACTTTGATCTTCGGGCATTTCGGGGTGAGTTTCGAGGATACTCCGATGGACACTAGATCACGGGGATACCCCATTGGGACTCGGACCATTCGACGGATGAGACTACATCGGTTAGAGAGATCTCCTGGTCCGGAGGGTGAGGATGATGATGAATCGAGAGGATGAGGATGAGGGATCGAGAGGATGGAGGAGAGGATATCGGTCCGATAGTGATGATCGGGCCGGAGATGATACTGAGATATGCGCGAGGCTGAGCCCGTGCATCACGAGTTTCCTTCATCACACTTCGAGGCGGGTGGCCCTTCACATGCGGTTCCGGAGACTTCGGATCTTGGTGCACGAGATGAGATCGATGACTTCCATGCTAGAGAGGATGGAGGTCGGACGGGGAGCAGATGTACGAGAGGATGGAGTCTCGACGGGACGGGATAGAGCATCGGGTGACTCGGCTAGCGAGAGGAGTTCGGAGCATATAGAGATCGAGTAGATCACCTAGATAGACTGTACCTTAGGATTTCCCATTTATGCATTTCAGATGTAATCATTGTAAAAACTTTTGAAATTAATGAAGTTCATTTTGTTTCTCTTTAATTATTGTATGTTATGCACTTTTCTTTTCCTTGCATTAGTGTCATTTGTTCAAGTATAATTATGGTATGTTATTCGAAATGTTACTGTTATGCCTCAAAGTTCAAGTTTCTAATTCGGTGTTCTATTATTCACTTCTAAGAGTAGAAGAGTCACTTCAGATCAATGACTCGGGAATGTTCAGTTGTTGCCTTTTGTGGTTAGGATCTCCTCGAACCTTGGGCTCCGATACCAATCATCCGCCCTCCCGGCCGGTACCCTATCGGCATGCCCGAGAGTGTGATCCACGGCCCGAAGATCGGGTATCGAGTGATCAACCTCCCACATAAACAATAACATAATCATGAACAACCATAACAAGAGTGCGGAAGATAAATCATAGATCCAATAATGAAAGAATGAATCATAAACGAAACGGAATAATAGATATAATCGAGTGTCAAACGGATAAGTAAAGTGAAGCAAAAATCCCACTTTACATCCAGCGGAAAAGTAGCTCGAAAGAATAAACTAGATAAAAGCTAATCCCAGTAGCAAGTACATTGGGTAACTAAATTATTCTCCACTTTGTAGACGACATCCTTGTAGGTGTAGATCTCATAGATAGCACAAGGACGCTTCCACTCAATGGTCGGACTAAGCATCGTACGGAGCATAACCACCCGTGGGATCTTGAGTAATTGTGGTAACCGCAATCACCTTCCTGGAGATATGTCTCTTCGCCTTGCGCTTCCTCATAGGGACCGTCATAGTATTCCGTACCTGCAGGATAGTCTAACAACATTGTACAATAAAGGAATGAGTTTCAAAGAAACTCGGTAAAGCGATTAAAATCCATAATAACATAAATGGCGAGGATTCCAGAACAAACATAAATGCAATATGATATGAGACAAACAATGAATGAATGATTCTAACTCTATGTATGCTGGTCTCTATTGGCAGACATGCTTTAAGTCATAGCACCGTACTTCTTTAGGAAAGTCCACTCACATCCTCAACCATTTAAGATATCTTGGATTCCCTCCAACCATTTAAGATATCTCGGGCGACCGATTGGTAATGGGTCCTTCATCCCTCGGGACAAACCTTGGCGGGGGGTTAAGTCAACACACTCTCTCACAACCATTTGGTATAAATCTTGGCGCATGTCGGGGTAATACCTAGCCAAATGCAAGTCTTCTACTTGGTTACATCAAGTCAGATCCGAGATACTTCCATTCCTCGTCCACGACGATCCTTTCCGGTATCCTTCACACTAGAGTCCTCATAGTCCCCGACTACGGACTCACCAACCCTATTGATCATCCACATATGGTAAACGGGAAGCTCTCACGTCCTCTCACGGGTTGGTTACCGGTCTTAAGCGCCCGTGAGCCCAAGTCTAACCATATGCAACCCTACCAATAAATGGCCCCCACAATGTGATTCCTGTCCTCTCACGGGTTGGTTACCGGTCTTGAGCGCCCATGAATCCCCATTGCTACCACGGGTCGTTCGGTCTCAATACCCCTCCGATTAGGGTCGACATAACAGGACATCCTAGCCAAACACTACTAGACAATCCTATATATGTCATCCAACGGTTTAGGAAGGTGTCCAGGAGGGCATCTCCGGAAACATCCCATAATATTCCCGTAGTAGTCCAAGGACAGAAATGTCAAAAGGACACCTCTCCTTTCCAAACCATACGTAAGCATACACATGCATCAATTCATATCATCACATATATGGTAACTCCATATATGGAAAGAAATCAATATTTACAATCATTTGTATAACATTGGTAAGTAAATCATACATGAATCAATTCAATATGAATAAGTAATGCTACTGTAATCAAAGTTATGCAACAGTAGTATATCATTGTAAGAATCTAATTTAAGAAACATATTAATGATATTCAAATATAGAAACTAGATTCATGCTATCTATGTAATTAAGGAAATAACCATCCTTACCTTTTATAACTCGCAAAGAATCCTAAGAAATCAAGTAAGATCTTGGCAAACTTGAGAAGAAGGTCCTAAACAAGTATATACAACATATTAGGAAAGATCCCTAACAGAAAATATAGCAAAACATCCGAAAGCAGACCAATTAGGAGTTGCTTTGTACTCATTGGTCGAGTGGATTGGTCGAGTGGTCCGATCGACCAATCGGTCGACCAATGCGGACGATAACTTAGAAAATCGAGTTTTGAGATATGAAATCCGAATTTGGTGGTTCAAAAGGGTACTAATCAAGGGGTAGACTACATCGGTAGTATTCTAGCATATAGGGGACCTCAAAACACTAATCAAATCAAGGTATCAAGATCCAAATTAGGAAACAAAAAGTTACCATAAATAAATCAAACATGGATCTTGATGAATTTTGAAATAGAAAACAAGGACAAGAACAATAGGAGGATGGATCATTGCTTTCGGTAATGAAAACATGAAAACATGCATAGGTCTTCATAGAATAAGGCTTAGAAGCATAAATCTAAATAAGGAAATAAAACCTACCATATATGTACTATCATGCATCATGAAGAACACATAGTAAGGTAGAAGAGAACAACTAGAATTCTATGGATTATGGATCATAGAAAGAAAACACAACCATTAACCACTAACATGATCAATGAAAGAAGATCCAAAGAGATCAGAATTCAGATTAGGAAATTAACAGAGATTAAATCATGGTTTGATCATGAATCCTTCAAAAGCTTGCAATGATCATGGTTAAGATCATTGTTCTAGCCTTAAATCCTTAGGATGATCATGAGAACATGTTCGAGAGAGATGTTTGCAACGAGAGGATGCAGCATCTCTTCTACTGTCTCAACTCAAAAAGGAAAGAAAAACAAAGATGTAGGAGAAGAAGAGAGAGTAGACATACCTTTTGATGCAAAAAGAAGAGTTCCGACGAAGATCCGCCAAGAAAACTCCAAGGATGCAAGAGAGATGACTTGCGAGAGGTCTTTGGTTCGTTCCGGAGGGTTTGGAGGCAGCAAATACGAAGTGGACTCGAGGTTAGACTTAAATAGAGCAAGAATCAACCTAATTGCCAAAGACAGCACCCATTGGTCGAGTGGATTGGTCGATCGGCCCGGTCGACCAATCGGTCGACCAATGCGGCACAGCAAGGCCAAAACGGGGAATTGAAGGCCCAGATCAAATCCAAACCTAAAGAGGTTTTGCACACAAGTCAAGTGACTTACCTAGTAGGTAGAAATGCCTTCAAACCAAGATAGAGAGCACTCCAAGTCCATCAACTAATTAGATCTTCATCAGGATTCTGTTTCCATAAATAGAACCTCATCATCAACCTTCATGGATTCAAAGCCAGACACCAAGTCCTCTACTGGGATGGCCCAAAGCTGACTTCTTACTTTACTTCGGGTCATCGGACCTACAAATAATAAGGTTTCCGGGTCAAGGTTAGGGCTGGGTTTCACAGAGGATGTGTACAGATTACACAGATCTCAACAAGGCTTGCCCAAAAGACTGTTACCTATTGTCGAAGATTGATCTGTTGATAGATGCAACAGCAGGATATGAAACATTGAGTTTCATGGATGTATACTCGGGATACAACCAAATCCTCATGAACAAAGAGGACGAAAAGTTTACGGCTTTCACGACTGATCATGAGAGTTTTTATTACAAAGTCATGCCGTTTGGTCTGAATAATGCAGGGGCTACTTATCAGAGTGCCGTCAACAAAATTTTTAAAGACTTGATCGGGAAGAACGTGGAAGCATATGTTGACGATATGCTGGTAAAAAGCACTGTGAGAACAAAGCACATTGAAGATTTAGTAGAGGTATTTTCAGTACTGCAGAAATATCAAATGAAGCTGAACCCGGAAAAGTGCGCCTTCGGAGTTTCGCCGGGCAAGTTCTTGGGCTTTATGGTATCGTAAAGAGGTATTGAAGCTAACCCAGCCAAAATACAAACTTTGATTGATATGGAAGCCCCCAAGACTATTCGGGATGTGCAATGCTTGACGGGGAGAGTAGCCACGTTGAATCGCTTTATGTCACAATCGGGAGAAAAGTGCTTACCTTTTTTTCAAAGCACTCAAAGACTTGAGGGGCAGTAAGGAGGCAAAATGGACTGAGGAGTGTCAAAAAGCCTTCGAAGACTTGAAGGAGACACTTGGGAAGACCACCGTTATTATCCCGACCCGAGAAGGGAGAAATTTTACAGCTATAATTAGTAGCATCCCTTCAGCGGTAAGCGCGGTACTGCGTTCGGGAAAAAGACAAAAAGCAATGGCCAATCTATTATGTCAGCCACGTATTACTCGACGTAGAGACACGGTACTCTCAGATCGAAAAGCAGGCTCTGGCTCTTATGATAGCAACTAGAAAACTACGGCCATACTTTCAAGCTCATCCAATCGAGGTATTTACTACTTTTCCCCTTTGTAAAGTTCTTCGTAAACCTAATTTGTCTGGAAGAATGGTAGCTTGGTCGGTCGAACTCAGCGACTTCCAAGTAAGCTTTAAGCCTCGAACGGCAATTAAAGTCCAAGCATTGGCCGACTTCATAATAGAAACTACTGCACCAATGGAGGAAATTGCCAAACCCACTATTCCAACCATTTGGGAGGTATACGTGGATGGTTTGAGTAATAAGCAAGGAGCAGGAATTCTTTTGAAGAGTCCAAAGAGATTTTATTATTCGATATGCATTAAAATTTGCATTCGAAGCAAGTAACAATGAGGCAGAGTACGAGGCCCTAATAGCTGGACTTCGATTGTCAAAAGCATTGGCGATAGCAGCATTTAACTATTTTTAGCGACCGACACTTATTGTCAATCAAGTACAAGGGGAGTATGGTGTCAAAGAACCCCGATTATAGAGGTATCAAGAGATTGTGCAAGCATTGCAGAAGGAATTTAGGAATGCGAAAGTATGTCAGATCCCAAGAAAAGAAAATACAATGGCAAATGAGCTATCCAGATTAGCCGATGCCAAAGAAAAGAATTTAGACCCTTCAGTCTACATAGAAGAAATAACATTCCCAAGTTATTAGGAAACGAAGATATCCTATATTGAAGCAAAGCGGTGCTGGGTGGATCCAATCGTGGAATATCTGAGAGATGATAAATTGCCAGAAGATCCGAAAGAAGCAAGATTAATCAAGGTGCAATCAGCACGATTCATTATGTAGAACGGAAGGCTATACAGAAGATCCTATGCCGGACCCCTCTTAAGATGCTTGGGTCTCGAAGGATCGGAATTAGCTCTGGCCGAGGTACATGAAGGAATTTGTGGTGCTCACATGGGCGGTCGGGCCCTGGCACACAAAATTTTGAGGCTCGGTCTATATTGGCCTAAGCTTCAGCAAGCTGCTATGGAATATGTTCGTCGGTGTAGCAATTGCCAAATCCATGCTACGGTATCTAAAAGCCAACTGAAACCTTGAGTTCGATTCTAGACCCCATCCCTTTTGCGATGTGGGGAATCAATATCATGAGAAAGTTCACCAAAGCATCCAGCGGAAGAGAATATCTTATAGTAGCAATTGACTACTTCACCAAATGGGTCGAGGCTAGCGCCCTGGCAACCATCACTGAAAGAAAGGTGGAGAAGTTCGTGCTCGATCATGACCGATCATGGCACTCAATTCGATAATCCACAATTTGAACAATTTTGCGGAACTTATTTGATTGAGCATCGTATGTCATCAGTGGCATACCCCCAAAGCAACGGCCAAGTAGAGGTTACAAATCGAACATTGCTTGAGGGAATAAAGAGAAGACTTGAAGCTGATAAAGCCTTATGGGTCGAAGAATTGCACAACGTACTGTGGGCCTATCGGACTACGGTTCAAACACCCACAGGAGAATCTCCTTTTAAATTGGCTTATGGATATGAAGCGTTGGGACCTATTGAAGTAATGGCTAGAACACTACAAGAAAGAGAGTTCAAAGAAAAAGCGAATGAACAAGGACAGCTAGATAGCCTTGACTTGTTAGATGAAGTTCGTGCAAAAGCAATAGCACGAACTCAACATTATCAACGAAGGATAGCGTCACATTATAATTCCCGAGTGAAGAATCGTCATACATAGCAGGAGACTCGGTATTAAGAAATACCTTAGCTTCAGATCCACGCCATCAAAGGAAATTGGACCCTTCATGGGAAGGCCCATATATGGTTATTAAACCAGTCGGTTAGGGAGCATGTAAGCTAAAGAACATGACAACGCAGAAAGAGCTGGATCGTTTATGGAATGCCAGGCACTTGAAGAAATATTATACTTGAGGAGATTATCATTTTCATTCATGATATAACAAAATTCAACTCAATGAATACAATTCTCAGTTTTCAACATACTGTGTTTTGATTGGGGGCAGCACACAACACAAGACCAGATCCAGCGACAAAATCAAAAGGCATTGGTTTAAAACCCGAGTGAGTTCCTTCTCAAACTTATTGAATTTCTCTGGAAATTCTTAAGTAAAGGCATCGGTTTAAAACCCATGTGGGACCTTCTACAATGCATCGGTTTAAAATTTGAGTGAGTTCCTTCTCAAACTTATTGAATTTCTCCGGAAATTCTTAAGTAAAGGCATCGGTTTAAAACCCGTGTGGGACCTTCTACAAGGCATCGGTTTAAAACCCGAGTGAGTTCCTTCTCAAACTTATTGAATTTCTCCAAAAATTCTTAAGTAAAGGCATCGGTTTAAAACTCGTGTGGGACCTTCTACAAGTGTAAAATCTAGCCCAAACCTAGCCCGGGATACCCTATTTTTTTTGGGATAAAGAAAGACTTGTTTAATGTTAGACCTTGACGTTGGACCTTGATTTCAATGTTGTTATCCTTGAAAGCCTTAGGAGGCCATGTCCGGCCTTATCCTTACCTTAACCCGGCCCGGAAATTGTATTGTCTGTAGATCCAATGACCCGAAGTGGTGGGAAAAGTCCTTGTGCACCCTTTTGGTTGATGATTTGGTGTCGAACCCAAGCCCATGGACATTGACGATGATGCCCCTCACTTGAGAGCATTGTCAGTGTTAGTTTTGAATCTGCGCACCGAAGAGGGGTGAATTAGTTGAAATACCATATGAACTCTTGTGCACAATCCGAAGGTATGCCCTGAAACTATACTTCTTGAGTGAACTATAGGAGAAAACCCCATGCAATTTGACCTTGTATAGCCCTCCAAGTCCACACCTTAAGTTGCTGAACTATGTCCGGCAAATCCTGCTTGTGCATCGAAGAATGTGAGCTTAGTTGGTCGACCTAATGAACTCTCATGCTTGATCCAAAGGTATTTCTGAAAACTAGACTTCTTTATTGACTTGTAGAAGAAAACCTCACTCAATTTGACCTTGTATAGCCTTCCGAATCCCTGTTCGAAGTTGTTGAACTATTCCTGAAAATTCTGTTGAGACTCTGTTGGTCGATACTATTGGTCGATACTATCAACCAAAGGTATCGACCAAAACAAGCCCAGAATCGTGAAAAAGGTGCTTTTTGGATATTCTTTATCCTTTTAAGTGAAACCTTGAACCTAAATCATTATTTCACTCTTTTCAACATCTGAGAACGTGGGAAAGCTCCTCTAAGCCTCCTCCTTGGCTTGGGTGATGATCTTCTACAAGAATCATTGTCTCTCTTCTCTAATCTCTTCTCCAAGGTATGTAATCTCTCACTCTCTCTCTAATCTACTCCTACCCCATTTTGTTCTTGCTACTGAGTTCGTGAAGAAGGTGCTGCAACCTTGCAACCACCTCTTCTACAAGCTCTCTTGGGTTGATTAAACCTCTCTTCATTCTTTCCATGCTATGTTTCTTATACTTGATATTCTTGCTTTCTTATTTTGATTTCCTCTTCATGGAAACATGAGTTCATCTTCTTAATCTGATTTTCCTTAGCAAATAGGTCTGATTATGTTAGTAATTGTCTATATCCTGCTGCTCATCATTCTATTGATTAAATTCCTAAGTTCTCTTACAATTTCAATTGATTCCATTGAAGAACATGATTCTTGCAAGTTTAAACCTAGGACCTCAATTTGGGGGTTTTCAATTTGACCATTGGATCATGTTAATTCTTGCTACATAGCCTCTTTCTACTGTTCCAAGCATCCCCTCCAAGTTTCGTATCGATCCGAGACCCGAAAGACCAATTTTGAGCCAAAACCCAAAGAAATAGCCAATGCCATGATTAACAACTCTTGAACTTGATATGCCACTTTGGGGATTTCTAATTTGACCATTGGATGATGTTAATTCTTTGATAATTAGTGTCTCCATATTGTGTTTGAATTGTTCCCCAAGTTTCACATCGATCCGAGACCCGAAAGACCAATTTTGGGCCAAAACCCAAAAAGCCAGACTTGCTGTATGAAATTCTTTTGGTCGATGCTTGTTGGTTGATAGTATCGACCAACAAGGTTGCTGTCAGAAACTTTTGCCCAATTTTGATCCATTCGATCTTCGATTGTTTTGATTTCTTCTTTAATCCTTCATGTATGTTTGTTTAGGGCTTTAAGACTATAATTGGACCATTCTCTTGTGACTTCGGATTATCTTCTTCACAATTTGAGGTAAGGACGGTTATTGCCATATAACATAGACTGTATGACTTTTACACTGTTGTTGGTAACTTAGTAGACTTAACTTATTAGTTGATTTTAGGTATCATATGACTACTATAGTTACCTTATGACAGTAGCACCATGCTTAATTACTTGGTTTATCATGTTTACTTATTCTTGTCATTTATTTATATACTGTATTATGAGATGTTATGACATATTTTCAATATGATAATGTATTGTTGATATGTAATGGATGGAAATAAGCATGTGATTGCTTAGGTATGATTTGGGATTGGGGAGTGCCCTACTGGTATTTCTGTCCTTGGACATCGGAGGGAATAGTATGGGATGTTCTCCGAAGATGCCCATCGACACTTTCCTGGATCATTGGATGTCCCTATCATATCAGACCCGATTCGGAAGGGCATTGAGACCGAACGACCCGTGGTAGTAGTGTGGATTTGTGGGCGTTCAAGACCGGTAAACACTCCGTGAGAGGACATAAATTGCATTGCGGATACCCGGAAGGGGCCATTTATTGGTAGGGTTGCAAATGGCTAGACTTGGGCTCACGGGCACTCAAGACCGGTGAAATGATCCGTGAGGGGACGTGAGAGCTTCCCGTTTACCATTTGTGGATGACCAATAGGGTTGATGAGTCCGGTGAGTAATATCCGTGACTCTAGTGTGAAGGATACCGGAAATGATCCCAAGAGGGGAGGAATGGACATATCTGGAACTGACATGATATGATTAAGTAGATGACATGCATTGGGCTAGGTTATACCTTGACATGCGCCAATACTTAGACCAAATGGTGATGTGAGAGAGTGGTGACCGAAACCCCCAACCATGGATTTGTTAGAGAGGGATGCAGGACCCAATTCCCCCCGGTGATGAGTGACTGAGACTACCTAAAGAAGTATGGTTCTATGACTTAAAGCATGTCTACCATAGAGACCAGCATACTTAGAGTTAGAATCATATTTGCTTCTTATGTCTCATATCATCTGCATCATTTCATGATTGATATCATATGGCTTATGTATTATGGAATAACTTTCCTTGCTGAGTTCTTTTGAACTCACTCCTTTTTGCAACATATTTGTTAGACTTTTCTGCAGGTACTACTACTGTTGATTGTGACAGTCAACACTTTGAGGACTAAGTTGGTGACTCATACCACTTTGGCTACGGTGACTACATTGGTGAAGGCTATCAGTTCAAGACTCATATTTGTCAGGAGTAGATCCGGCCTGGCTTAGTTTCTTGTGATTATGTTATTGAGGAGACATTGTATAAGTTAGAAGAAACTGTAACTTAGTTGCTTACCTTTTTATTTCCCTTCTTTGGAGATCTGGTTGTAACCTTTACCTTATTTTGATCTACCTTCCGCACACGTTTGTAGAGTATATTTCCGCTATACTCTATAGTTGTCTTTTGATTTAGTACTTGTTATCCCGCACTCTGATGTTCTTCGTGATCCTTCTATGATCATTTCTTAACTTTTATTATTAGATTACTTGAATACTATAAATTGTTCTTGCTTTTGATTATATTATTGTGATAAGTGGATATGATCGTTCCTAAACTGGATCTGTTGGGTTGTGGATCACTCCCGAGTAACCCAAATAGGGTACCCCCTGGGTGGAATTGGGGCGGGATGTGACAACAAGGCATCGGTTTAAAACCCGAGTGAGTTCCTTCTCACACTTATTGAATTTCTATGGAAATCTCTAAGTAAAGGCATTGTTTTGAAACAACTAAGACCTACTGCAAAAGAGACTCAAGTGACTGACAAAGTTCAAAGATGAAGTTAATTCTTTATTCCTTTAAAACGACTAGAAGGGGCCAACCTTTACATCAAATATACATATAAGATAACAAGTGTTGAGATACAATCTTCGTTTGAGAAAAAAGGAAAGTCATCGTCGGTGATCGTCAAGAATTTAAAACAAGATCGAAGCACCTTTGTCAGAAGCAACACAGAGTCAAGAAGCAACACAGATTCAAGAAGAAGAAGAACAGAGTCAAGAAACATATGTCATCATTTTTTTTATCTCCCTCGGAGATTGCGAAGCATTCTGTAAATACAAAATCCTCCGCAATTCCATACTCTTTATCAATCTTTTTCGGAAGAAGCCTGATCTTTGATCAAACTTGCATTCAAGGCAAGCTCTTCATAGCTGAATACTTTAAGAGGAGACAGAGGAGGAGAGTCGTCAAGATGATGCATTATATCTGGATCTGGAGGTGGAAGGTCCATCACATCCTTGGCCCAGGCAAGAAAAGGAAGTCCCAGCTTTGCAAACACTTCAAGATGACAATTGGCACGGTGGGGAGTCGTGTTGAAATAAGGATTTCTCCTTAGTATCGATTCCCATACCTCGTTCTCACCATCCCGATATGCCTATAAGTTATAAGCATTCAGCATGTCAACAAAAGGCTTACTCTGCAAATATTTGAAGATGCAAGCCCTGCGAACATCAGTCGGAAGGGACTCAGGCAAAAGGGTAACAGCTCGCCTTTGGGGCGTTGATACAGCTCCAGACCCTTTTGCCCTTGCTGAAAGCTTTTCAACTTCCCGCTCCAGCTGCCGGATCTTCTCCCTGGCACCATCCAAATCTGAACGAAGACGCTCATTCTCGGAATTCTTCTCTCGAGCAATCTCCCAAGCTTGGTTTCCAAGACGAGCAATCTCGGCATCTTTGGCTCTGGATTCTTCCCGAAGCCTGGAAAGCTCATCACTCGGTCTATTGAGTCTAAAGGCTGCCTCCACTTGGTTGTGGAAGTTACCGGTTAGACTCCCGCAACAACTTAAAGAGTTAGTCAAGAGAAAAATAAAAAAATCTTCGAACGAAAGGTAATGAAGAAAAACTTACATCACCGGGGGATTTCATAAAATCCCTATCCGGACCGTAGAGAAGGCTCTCTCTCTCGGCAGGCATTTGAACAACGAGTGCACCATTCTAGTGCCTTGTCAAAATCGCTTTGTCACCAAGTCGACCTCTTCGGAGACAAGGAAGGATGGAACACGTCATCAGCCAACCGAGGGTGCTTCCTAGTGGCAAAATCCTCGGCCTCTTGAAAAACCTCCTTGGAAGGATTGGAGGAAGATGCCAAACAAGCACTAGAGTTGGGTTCGGAGGCCTGAACGACGATCGCAAGGACCACATCTTCCTTAGAAGCTCGAAGGGTCTTCATCATGGAGAGGACTCCAGCCGTAGTGCCCGGCGGGGTTTTAGCAAGCATGAACAACAACGGAGGGAGCCACATCCCCCTTAGAAGACTGAACGGTCTCTCTAGGCAAAGGAGGCGTGGGAGAAGTATTAGCAGAAGCTGTGGGAATCTGATCTGAAGATTCACCAGCAGCAATCACCTCAGAGGGAACAACCTTCGTCAAAGACTGGAGCAGTCTTCTTGCAAGATTTCGCCCTAAGGTTATCCAAGTTAATTCTTGGAGGCAATGCAATTAAAAGGCAAGCATCATCAGTACGAGAAATCTAACAAAATATAGTAGAAAAAGGAAAACCCTAGATTTCGTTGAACGGATGAAGCAACGATACCCAACAGGGAACTTCGTAATAAGCAAACCCCAAGTACAAATACTATAGAGATTACTCGGGGAGAAGGAAGAAGTTTGTGATAAACTGAATAACAGATGAGAAAACGTACTTGTTTAGGTTCTGATCGAAGATATTGTTGGATTGTTGGAGGACAAGAGTACAGAGACGGCAAAGGAAGACAAAATACTACTTTGCAAATCTAGCAGACAAGGATAATTTGCAGCTAGCGAGGATAAGGATGAAGCACCCTTGAGGAACTTAAATAGCCTCAAGGGGTGATGCGACGGTTGAAAGCTCAGGTTAATCAAAGGATAGGATGGAAGAGACGTTTTGAATTCCAAAAAATGTAAGATCAATGGTCAAGAGAAAACAGCGCTTCAAATTCAAAACTTGAAGGCTAACCTAGGTTTCCACGTGGAACAATGTGCACCTGATACGAGGATACTGCCAAATACCAACTGTCGCACCAGTATCATATAAGAAAGTATTCCCAATTCCTTGGGAAAAGCAACTTGTACGCGAATACAAGGAAACGTTTGGGCTTCGTCATAAAGAAGGAGCAGTTGGGAGATAAAGTTCAAGTGTCATAAAAGGATCGGAAGAATCAACGGCTCCTGAACGCATCTCTCTAATGTCTCGAGCGTTATCTTCAATTAAGGTACAAGTTAATCTACATGATAACTTATCTCATTCTTAAATATCTTTTGGAAGGAATAGACAAATTCCTGGATACGATATGAGAAAGTATTATGGTAATCATTGGAAGAGTTCGAGAAAAAGGAGGTAAAATTTCTATTTCATTATAGAAGGCCATGGGGGGGCCAACCCTTACAAAAAAAAATTGATACTTCCTATTGGTCTTTAACATTTTCGGCCGAAGAATCTTTGTTAGAGGCAGGCTTTTGAGGTTCTTCGGGAAGAGGCGGCGAATCAGCAAGATAATTCTTGATGTCTAGGCCTGCTGGAATGGGGTCCTCCTCTTCCAAAACCCAATCAGGGAAAGGCAGCTTAAGCTTCTCAAAGATTTCCTTGTGACACACCCCCTGAAAGGAAGTTGTGTCAAAAGAAGGGGTAGATTCAAGGATATTTTTCCAGATATCATTCTACCCCTCTCAATAAGCTTGAAGGTTGAATGAACCCATCAGGTCAGTGAAGGGAACGTTGTTCAGATACTTCTGAATGCAGTCCCTCCGAAGATCTTGTGAAAGATGTTCGGGCTTGCTAGGAATTGCCATCTTCTTCAGGCATTCGTTCTCTAGGGCCTTAAGCTCGAGGCTCTCACCTAATGCGGTTGCCTCATTTTTCTGCTTCTTGGCTTCGCGTTCAGCAATAGAAACATGACTGATCGACAAGTCAAGTTCTTTCCTCAAAGAACTCACGGCCTTGCCATTCTTATCCTTTGACTCTTCGGCTGCTTTCTTCAGCCGGTCTACCTCAGAATTGGCCTTCGCCAAATTCTCTTCACAGGTCTACAGCAAGGAGCCGCTACGACCAACTCGGCTCAATGCCTCCATGTGTTGGTTGAAGCTCAACACAGCATTCCTGGAAAGGAAGGAGAATTATCAAAGATCCCAGGAGAGATTACAAAGCAAGTAGTGAAAAACTCAAGAATCTTTATACCTTATGGAAAGACGAACGAGAACGTCGTCTTGCAGGGTTTCAAAGGCCTGACAGTTGGCAGGCATAAGGCCAAGAGTGCTCCATTCGGCGGCCTTCTCGGGATCCTATGTAACTCAGTCTGTCTCCGTCAAAGACCACTGCGAGACGAAGATCTCCTCAGAATCTTTATTCTTCTTGGATTTCTTCGGGGCAAAAGCATCGACCGAGTCGTGCTTCCTTTTGGTTCGGACGGGAGAGGGGATCTCGACCTCTTCCACCATCGGTTTCTTCCCTCTCCCTGAAGCCTCAACCACTGGCTTCAGGTTTCTAATACCCTTGTAAGAAGGGTTTGGAGGAGGCACAGAGGCCACCTGCTCTGCAGTCAATGCTCGAGGAGACCGTTGCTCTGCAGTCACAACGGCCTTGGCAGCCTTCACCCGAAGGTTGTCTGGATTCATTCTTATAGGCACTACAAAGAAAGACGAAAGTCAGAAAGTTGAAAAAGTTCGCAGTACATTCAAGAAAGCGAAACGTGGCAATTAGAAAGCTCACGTTGAGCCAGCCCCAGTATTGAAGAATGGAGTTGTTTTCCATCTCATATCCATGTATCTCTTGATACCATGGAATTGATATTGATCTTCTCGACAACATCTCTGTCTTCTTTGGATAGTTGAGGGACACGGTTGCCCTCAGAGTATGAAGTGTACAATTTCCAGGTGGTCAGGAAGTTAAGATCTGATTGAGGCACTCGGCAGAAAAAATACCACTTGCGCCACCCTTTGTGATTGGAAGGGCAGGTTCCTTTGGCAAGAATGCTACCCGACCAGTCAAGCTCAACTTTGTTGCTCTTGGAAAGCACAACCCAGCCAGGAGGATGGGAAAGAGAAAGAACAAGAAAATGTACAAAAAGATGAAGAGAAGGTATGATGCCGAGTTCAAAACATAAACCCAAGAAGCCGACGATGAGATGCCAGCTATTGGGAAGAAGCATTCCGGGACAAATGTCCCAATGATTCAGAATAGCAGAAAACAAAGTATTGAAGAAGGGAAAGCGAACTCCGCTTTCCAGAGTATCTATATACAGGGAAAATTCACCAGGAAGGATCGAATCAACCCTCTCATCAGAAGTGGGAGCCCTAAGTTGGTACGAGGAAGGAAAGTCGAAGCGCTGGACGGCTAAAGGAAGGTTTTCCTCAGTAAAGGAGGAAGCAACAAAATCAGTCCATCAATGGACTTGATAGCTTGTTTGGACTGCCCAGAGGATTCGGCAGTCACCTTCAGAGTCCTGGATGGTCCAGACTTAGGAAGTGCAAAAGAAGCCTTAGCATTTTCTTTTGCTTTTCTCTGTTGACTAACTTCTACGAAGTCACGCCAGAGAGCAGTTAGGGTTTTCTTGTCGCTATCCGACTGCTCAGAGGGGACAAAGGCAAAGGCCTCATCACCAGTATGGCCCTTACCGGTGTTAAGTTCAGGAGGAATTTCTGAAGAAACCCTACCGCCCTCCATAACTAAAAAAGTCTGATTGTGGTTTCTAGCAAGAGAAAAGAAACCTGGAGACGAAAGTAAACTTTACAAAGGAGTCAGTAAACTTACTGAATCACTGAAGCAGAATGCTCAAGAGCGAGAATATCGTTAGTGCGCGAAGAAGATGACGAGGTTTCAAAATTCCAGACAAAGAGAATGAAACCTACGAAGACAACGAACAGTTTTTAAGAACTCGCACGAGTGATCGAGAACATGTACGATCAAGATGGATTCAACATCAACGATCAAGATTTGGAGACGGTTCGAAAGTTTGAACTCACGAATCAAAAACAAGCGTTCAGAAACCGTCGTTTCTATTTCGTGAGCAACGATAGTTTCGGCTACGAGGGACGCGTGGCGTCACCCCCACAATAAGTGAAAATACTCACAATGCTCGAGGAAAAAGTGACACAGCCACATTAAATGTGATATGACATTTAATGGGTTGGGGATTATGCAAAACTATTGTTCGACAGAGAACCCAGTTAAAAACCAAGCCCTCGGGATCGTCTGAATGCTTGGTCTGGGGGGCTCGTGATATGGAGAAAATATAACCGAACCTGGTTCAATCTTGGTTCGACCCTCGACTCCGGTCGGGACGAAAGGAATCGACTCTCTTTCAAGCGAGCCGGGTCCGGGGAGATAGCTTGTTGAGGAAGAAAACTAACTCAGTCACAAGCACGCCCTAATCCGCTAAGATCGGAATAGGCTATACGACAAAGAGACAGGTAGCAGCATTTGGCGGCTGTCACTTATCGCTATTATATGGATAACTACCGTATAATGATCGTATTATCAAAGGAGTTATCTACTAGTCCAACCTAGTAGGGATCTATCACTCAACGGATCTATCCGTTAAGATCTAACGACTATCCGAAGAAGGCTCAAATACATCCAACGATGGAGATTCGAAGGCACACTCTGTATAAGACATCACCTACTCACAAGGTAGAGGGACATACAATCTGAATTGTATTCTCGTTATTCATTCCTTAGCTCTATGCTCAAGCAGAGCCATTTGTGATTAAGTTCATCAACTGACTTAGCCTTCGGAGGTGGACTCCCGATCCCAGCGGTCGGGCCACATCTGACGTTCATTTTTGCAGGTCATTCTCAGGAGATCTAAGGGTTGAGCAGATTTTGGATGCATCACCACCACATTGAACTAAACAAGCCATACTTTGAGGTTTTATGAGACATGCTTATTTGTTAAATATGAAGTGGGTGGGAAAAGAAAAAGTGAAATTTTGTGTGAAATCCCAAAGTATGATATTTGATTCATTGTGTGGGGGAGGGGAATGTACGGATAAGTTTCTTTAATTAAGAAAGCTCATCTACTAATATGGCATGTCACTTTTCCCACCCCATATATATCTTTTCAAAATCCTATTAAATATGTGGAATTTTGTAAAAAAATGTGGAATACAACAAAAGTGAGATCCACATTTGAAACTTTTCCACAAAATCCTTTATTTTCTTGTCTTATTTCTTTACATCACTACATATGGTCCCACATATTTATTTTTCCCTCCTTACTTATGCAAATAAATGGTGCCTTATTAAGGAAGAAGATATGGAAAAGTAAAATCAATGGTATGAAAAATACCTAAATAAATGAAGGGTGTTATAAATAATATTTATTGGATGTCCATTACCCCCAAAGAGATTGTACTTCCAATTGAAGATCTCAACTACCTTAGAGTGCCATCTTAGTGATTCACATTCCCATCTTAATTGAAGATTACAGTTGTCTCAACACACAATGGTGGCAGTCAATATTTCCATTTTATGTACATTCTATCTTGGGCAAAAATCTATCCTTCCATATCAAGATTATCTTATTGTGTGAGTGAATCATATATTGTATTTCTTTGTAGACTCTGGTATTTCCATATCAGAGAATATGCTAGTTCCATTATAAATATTTAATGAATAACTCAATAGAAGAGTTGAACTCGTCTTATCTTTCTTCTATGTATTCAACATGTCTTCTTTATTTTATAACACGTTATTAGCATGACTTTGCTCAAAGTAATTGCGGTTTGAAAAGAAAGACGACAAACTATATGCTATTATCTTTTTTATTCCAAGGAGAAAATGATGATCGACCTCCTCGTATGTTTCTATAAGCAATGGTGTAATATCCAGCCCTATTCTAACCTTGACCCTGACCCGGATCCACTGTTGTATTCAGGTCCGAGGACCCGAAGCGGTGGAAGAAGAGATTTATGGACCATTCTGATTGATGATCATGATTCGGAGACCGAGCCCATGGACATTGACAATGATACCCCTTGCTTAAATGCATTGTCGGTGTTTAAGGAAAGTCTGCGCATCGGAGAAGATTAATATGGTTGATGTACCAAATGACCTCCTGTGCACAATCCAAAAGTATTCCCCGAAACTAGACTTCTTGATTGAATTGTGGAAGAAAACCTCACTCAATTTGACCTTGTATAGCCTTTCAAATCCCTACTTGAAGTTGCTGTTCTAAACCTGAGTTTTCTGCTGAAAATATTTTGGTCGATCATTTTAGTCGATACCATCGACCAAGGACCATCAACCAAAATATCCCAGTCTGCCAAGTTAATGATTCCATGGAATATTCCTTTTCTATTTAATATGACCTCGAGCCTTGAGCCTTTTGCAATCATTTTTCTCACCTGGGAACATGGGGAGAGCTTCCCAAAGCAGCTCCTTGGTTAGTGTGAAGGGTATCTCATCAAAGACACTTAGTTTATCATTGATTATTGTCTTCATCTTCCACACTAAGGTATGACTCCTCCTTCCACTCTCTACCCTACCATTTTCTACTCTTTTCTATTGTCATCTTGCTGATGAGACATTTGGAATGGTGCTGCAACCTTGCAACCACCACTC
This sequence comes from Hakea prostrata, assembly GCF_041222555.1. Lineage (NCBI taxonomy): Eukaryota > Viridiplantae > Streptophyta > Magnoliopsida > Proteales > Proteaceae > Hakea > Hakea prostrata. Next base: position 23,798,949 of record NC_142607.1, on the reverse strand, counting down.
CAAGTGCCTACTCATGCTCAATCCATGATTCCCTTAGCCATTCATTGATGCTAATGCTTATATCTCATGCCTAGCATATGTATTCCATGATTTACCTATTAACATCATACCATTTGATATCAAACTGAGCTATAGAGTGTATTATGTTCATGTTTAACATTGCCATATAATTCCAATCGAATTTCTATTAGTTCCTCTAGCTATTGCATGTTATTCCTCATCAATGCAATCAATTCCAACTCATGCCATGATGTTTATCACTTGAACTTGATAGCTCAAATTGGGGCTTTTTAATTGGACCATTGGATTGGGTTAATTCCTTGATTTATAGTGTCCTACTACTGTTGTTAAGTATGCCTCCAAGTTTCAGATTGATCCGAACACCGAAAGACTCATTTCGGACCAAAATCCACTATTCTGCCCGAGGACAATTTTGGTCGATACCATCGACCAAGACCATCGACCAAAGTTGTTGCTGACAGCAACCTTGGTCAGTTTTGACCCAAATGACATCCGATCTTCCCGACTTCTTTTCTAACTTATTATTGATGTTTGTTTAGGGCCTTAACAATTCTATTGGACTATTCTTGGTATTCTCAATTCATCATCAACTCATCCAAGGTAAGGATGGTTATATCCATAAACCTATAAGTCATCAAATATTGAACTGTGCTTTATTCAAAGAATGAAATCCCTAAATTTCTTTCAATCATTATGAGATCATTACATATGTGTTAGAACAAGTAACATTTAAATCTTTATACTTTTGTTGTGTTACTTTATCATTTTGATTTGCTTATGTTTATAATGATTCGTTTCAATATCATGATTTGATTACTATTATGAATATGCATTGGATGCATGAGAAATGATGAGATTGGATGTGTGATTGCTTACGTATGACTTGGGATTGGAGGGTGTCCCTACGACACTTCCGACCTTGGGCATCGGAGGGAATAGTATGGGATGTTCTCCGATGGTGCCTATCGACACTCTCCCGAGTTATTGGATGACATACATAGGATTGTCTAGTTGTGTGGCTAGGTTCATCCTTGTCGTGTCAGACCCGAATCGGAAGGGCATTGAGACCGAACAACCCGTGGTAGTGTATGGTTGGATGGGCGCTCTAGGCCGATAACCAATCCGGTAGGGGACATAAACCATGCTATGGATACCTGAAAGTGGCCATTTATTGGTAGAGTTGCATATGGATAGACTTGGGCTCACGGGCGCTCAAGACCGGTAACCAATCCGTGAGAGGACGTGAGAGCTTCCCGTTTACTATATGTGGATGACCAATAGGGTTGATGAGTCCGAAATCCGGGATTTCGCTGACTCTAGTGTGAAGGATACCGGAAAGGATCGCCGGGGGCGAGGAATGGACGTATCTGAATCTGACTTGACCGACTGAGTAGATGACTTGCATTGGGCTAGGCTTTACTGTGACATGCGCCAGTACTTGACCAAATGGTGATGTGAGAGAGCGGTGACCGATCCCCTTACCATGGTTTTTTTTGATGACTTTACCGATCTTCCCAGGGCATTCCCAAGATATGGAAATGGGAGAGTGACTGACGACCCAGAGAAGTACGGTGCTATGACTTAAAGCATGTCTACCTTAGAGACCAGCATTCATAGAGTTAGGCTCATATCTGCATCATATGTTCCATATCACATTGCATTATTATATGTTCTGAATGTGTATGATTTCTAATTATGAAATAACTTCCTTGCTGAGTTCTTCCAACTCATTCCTTTTTGTGCAAATGTTTTAGATTACATTCCAGGTACCGAAGATTACGATGGCACTTCCTATGAGGTGGACTATGATTCCACATACTACCCTCCGGGTAGTGGCGTCGGTGAGGATCCGTATATTGGAGCCGAGGAGGATTACTATCCGCACCAGGGTTAGCCCCACAGTTGTGCGGGAGCGGCAGCGCTGGGTTTACGTCATCCATACTGTTGAGGAGACTACCATTAGTATAGAAGAAACCCTAGCATAGTGCCCCATTCCCCTGGTGTATTTGTGGAACCTTGGATATTGTAATTAACTTGTCTTTGAATTATTCTAGTGACATTCGGATATGTAACTAACTTGATTTACTTCTTTTCCGCTGCTCTGAGAGGGTGGCTACCACACCTTCTCACCCTTTATGATTTTGATCACACTTTTTTATTATCTATATTCCGCACTCTGATTTAGTTAATCTTATCTTATTCATGATACTTAGTATTAGCTGTTTTTTTTACCATTGATTATTACTGTTCATGATTGTGTTACCGTGTATGTGGGAGGCATGGACCTCAGATCATTGATCCTTGGACTATGGATCACATCCCGGGTATTCGAAATGGGGTACCGGCTGGGTGGATGTGATAGATTGGTATCAGAGCCCAAGATCAAGTGGAACCCCGACCACAGAAACGGTGACGGAACATTCCGAGTCACAAATCCGGAAGTGACTCAAGTGCTCCTAGAAGTGAATAATAGATAACCCAGACTAGAAACCAAAATATTGAAACATAATTTGACCCATGAATAAGACACAATAATATAGACAAAATAACTGAACTTCATTGATTTCATAGGGAAATTTTTACAAGTCTGAAAAGAGAAATACATCCATGATGACATAAAAGAAAATTTCTAGTGCTGTCTATGTAGGTGAACGACTCCTGCGATCTGTCTGATCCCTCCTAGATCTGAACTCCTCCTCCAGTCGTGCAAACCTCTCACTGAGGGTGCACATGTGTAACTCCATCCTCTCCTGCCGAGCCTCGATCCTCTTAAGAATAGAGTAAATCGACGACTGATGAGAAGCCACATCTGGAGCCTCAGAAGTCGTGTGTGATGGGCCTCCGACCTCAGTAAATCGTGGAGTGGGAACCTCCTCATGCCTCAGAACCTCCTCATGACCCTGATCATCATCCTCACTATGCTCATCATCGTCACCACAATCATCATCATCAGTACTATCATCCTCTGAGTCGTCATCTCCTGATGCATCATCGATATCATCCTCATCCTTTGATCTGACTGCATCCTGGAGCCCCATCTTCCTGATCAACCATGGACAAATGGGCTCACCTAAATCTCGACCCTGAATCGTAGGTGTATGCTCCAAGTCCACACCAAAGTACTCAAAGATACGAGTCAAGAGTCGACCGAAAGCCAAGTTACTATCCCCAGGAAACTCGATCCGATCAATCATGACATTTTGCATGATGTATGCTAAATTGATTTGTACTCGAGTATACATACTATAAATGATCAGTGCCTCCATCGCCGACACTTTGCTATGATGCCTGCGCCTTCGGAAGGAAGTTTCGCCCGACGATGCGAGCGATAACTCTAGCCGAAGGACGCATTGCGATACCACACCGGGGCATATAATAGTCAATATCATCCCATAGAGTCATGCACACCTCGTATACCTCATAAGGAAGAAGCACCTCGTGATATCTGTACCAGCGGGAATCCACCAACGGGAATCTCGTATGATCGGTACATCTAAGATGCGAGCCGTTGTCCTCGTAGTGAAACCGATCTCTCTACCTCCGACCATGGAATCTATGACAATCCTAGAACCATCCCTCGAATCATCCTCTATATGGTAAGTCAGATTACTATAGAAGTATCTGATAAGATCTGTGTAGACTGGCTGTGCCGTAGTGTATAAGTGAACCCAATCCATAGCCTCTAATCTCTCTCGGATGCGAAATACCTCTAAATCATCCACATCCACCAATCGTCCGTGGTCGATCGGTATATCATGGAAATAATGTTCGTATAGAAACTCCGCCATAGGAGTAGTGAAATGCTCCTCGTCTATGACCTCAGCCCGGGGAACAAGTCCTCTACCCCTGTCTACTCGTCTCCCTCCTCTAGGCATGGTGTATCTATTGAAACAAGGAAAGAAACTCATTTGGATTAGTCTCAGTGTATGATTGTTAGATGAATGACATTTTCGTAAATTTTCAGAAAATTCGATTTTTGGTGAAATTTTGATTTGATCATTCTAACATATGCATAAGACCTATACAAGCATGCTAGAATACTTTATTTGGTGAAAATCCATCTTTTTGGCATATTCAAAGTGAAAATTCAGATAGTAAGAGAGAGCAAAATCCCTCTTTTGGCTTGCATTTGTGATTTTTGAAAAAATTTGAATTTGACCGAATGGAGAGTGGGAACACTTTTCCCCTAGTAGATCAGTGTTGTAGAAATTTGTTTCATGTCAAAATTCCTTTTGGGTTGAAAATGAGACAAGTGCTTGTAAAGTTGAGTTTTTGTGAAATGAATAGTGTTTTGGTAACCAAAATAGATGCAATCTTGTGTTTAGAACTTAATCTTACTTGAAAAGTTATGAAAACATGTTTCTAATCATTTATATGTATGATTCTAACCATTAGCTACAAGTATTACTCAGTTTTATTGAAAAACACAACAATGGTGAATGAAGTTTTCAAGAAAAGAGAAAAAGAAAGAGAACTTACTTGTGTAGATGATCAAGTGAGACTATCAAGAATGATTGAAGCTTTGAATCAAGTCCTAGCACTTTTGAAAACCCTAGAAAATCGCTTTCTCCAGGGCTAAACTCGAAATGGTTGAGTGAGAAATGAAAATGAAATGAGAAGTGGGCCCTTTAAATCTGATTTTCGCGCAGAATTTATTTTGGTTGATCATTTTGGTCGATACCATCGACCAAGAAGCATCGACCAAAATTCTCCATTTTCCTGCATTGGGTTATTTTGGGAATTTTTGATTCTTTGACTCATTTCCTCTATATTTTGATCAATGCTGATTTATTTTACTATTATATTGATAATTCTAACCATGATTTAGTTATCCAATTCGTTGGCCAAGTTGTCTTTGTCAAATTTGAAATTTTGGTATCCTTATCTTTGATCCTTGCAGAATGGTCTTACTTAGAAATCGTTTCATCGGATCCGGAAGCAACGGAAACGAAGAAACCCCTGCTGGGGGCTCTGATCAGCAGACACAGGACGATAGCCACACCACGAATGGCATTCCTGGTGCCCCAGATATCGGAAGCTTTAGAGATATCGCCAGCGTCATGACCAACATGATGCAATAGCAGGCTGCCCAATTTAATCAAATGATGATTGGTTTTGCTACCCTTCGCAATGAGAACTGTGCCTGAATTGGAACTTCTGGAGCTGCAGCCCCTCTTATGGAAAGATTCACCGGGACACCCCACACCCGTTTGATGGAAAGTTTCCTAAAGTTACAAGTACCTTCCTTTACTGGTGTAACAAAGGACACCCTCTTTCCGAACAAGTGGCTTCGTGAGTTGGAGAAGGCCTTCAGACATTTGCAAGGTTCTGATGCTCAGAAAGTGTTGTTTGCCGAGCAGAAGCTTCAGCAAGAAGCTGATGCATGGTGGGCTTCCACTAGGCCTATCCTTGAGACCTTGAATGGTGGTGTTGTTACACAGGGAGAAGTTTAAGGAAGCTTTTTGCAAGAACTACTTTCCGGAAGCTGTAAAGGACGCAAAGGAGGCCGAGTTCATGGCCTTAGTACAAGGTACTTTGTCTGTGCTTGAGTATCAGCAGAAATTTGAAGAACTTTTCTTCTTCGCCCCCAAGTCTATTAAGTCTGAAGAAGCCAAGGCAAAAAAGTTTTTCAAGGGTTTGCAACCTTCTATTAAGGCATACCTCACTGTCTTGCCTCTTGAAGGATATGCTCAAGTGGTTCAAAACTCGAAAAAGCTTGAAGAAAATGAAAAGGAAAATGCTCGAGTTCAGAAACCCTGGCAACCTAGACCTTCTGGATTTGTGGACCGCACTGATCGGCATTTTGCTAGACCTACTCCTTATCCTGCACCCGCCTTTCAGCCGAGAAATGTTGGTCAGAATCCTAATTCCCTTCCAGTGAGCTATTATGGTCAGTCCAGTGGAGCCAGACCTCAGGGAGCTACTTATCCTCCTAGGCCTGGGATGGTGAATCCTAGACCAGCTTATCAGAGACCTCCCCCTGCTGCAGCTCCTATTGGACCGAAAGATACTACTTGCTTCCTCTGCAAGCAAGCATGCCATTATGCTCGTTCTTCCCCCAAGAAGTCTGTGCAACCTCAAGCTCCTGTAGTGAAGAGTACTCCTGCTGCTACTTCTGCCCCTCCCTCTGGCAGAGTGTTTAGCATATTTGGTACCAAGCAAGACCCCTGCCACGATGTTGTAACAGGTACTCTGTTAGTAGCTTCTCTTCCCGCATTTGTATTATTTGATACGGGTGCATCACATTCATTCATATCATCTACTTTTGCCTTGAGAACTAACTTGACACCTCGATGTTTATCTAGTCATTTATCTATTTGTACCCCTGTTGGGTCTGCTGTTAAACTAGATAAAGTGTTAGAAGATTGTTCCATTTTGATTTGTGGAAGAAATCTGAAGGCAAACCTTGTATTGTTTGACATGAGAGATTTTGATGTAATCTTGGGAATCGACTGGTTGACTTCCTACAATGTCGTGATCTTATGCTCCTCAAAGAAGATTCAGTTCCGTGTAGAAGAGAATTCAGTTTTCGAATTTCAAGGAGAGAAGGGAAGATTTAGCAAGAAGACCTTGTCCACTCTAATGCAAGTCCATGCCTTTTTGGGTGATGCTTCGTCTGGAAGCAAGGTCAGAGAGAAGAAGAGACTTGAAGAAGTCAGAGTTGTTAGTGAATTCCCTGATGTTTTTCCGGATGACTTGTCAGGTTTGCCTCCTGATAGGGAAGTTGAGTTTTCTATAGACTTAATTCCTGGAGCGGCTCCTGTATCCAAGGCCCCTTACAGAATGGCACCTACCGAACTCGAAGAGTTGCAAACTCAATTAAATGAACTCTTAGTGAGAGGTTTTGTGCAGCCAAGCGTGTCGCCTTGGGGAGCTCCGGCCTTGTTTGTAAAGAAGAAAGATGGTAGTATGCGTCTGTGCATTGACTACCGGGAATTGAACAAGCTGACAATCAAGAACAGATACCCTTTGCCTCGGATTGATGACCTTTTTGATCAGTTGAAGGGTGTTGCTGTCTTTTCAAAGATTGATTTGAGATCGGGATATCACCAGCTGAAGGTGAAGTCAAGTGACATCCTTAAGACAGCGTTCAGAACAACCTACGAACATTATGAATTTAAAGTGATGCCTTTCGGCTTGACTAATGCCCCTGCCGTGTTCATGGACCTCATGAACCGAGTATTTCACGATGTACTCGATAGATTTGTAATCGTTTTCATTGATGACATCTTGATTTACTCAAAGAATGAGGAAGAGCATGCGGAGCACCTGAACTGCACGTTGCAAAGGTTAAGAGAAAAGAAGCTCTATGCTAAATTTAGCAAGTGTGACTTTTGGCTCTCAAGTGTAATATTTCTTGGCCATGTTGTTTCAGCCGAGGGTATTCGTGTTGACCCAGAGAAAGTCCAAACTGTTACTGATTGGGAAAGACCAAAGACCGTGACTGAGATAAGAAGTTTTCTTGAATTAGCAGGACACTACCGGAGATTCATTGAAAACTTTTCTAGGTTGGCTGCCCCTATGACTAAGCTAACTAGAAAAGAAGAGAAGTTTGTCTGGACCGATTCTTGTGAGAAGAACTTCGAAGAGTTGAAAGTTAGATTGACAAGCGCCCCGGTTCTGACTATACCTGATAGTTCCGGTGGATTGACGGTCTACATTGATGCTTCTAAAATCGGTTTGGGCTGCGTGTTGATACAACACGGAAAGGTAGTGGCTTATGCCTCTCGACAACTAAAGGATTATGAGCGGAACTACCCCACTCATGACTTAGAGCTTGCAGCTGTCGTATTTGCTTTGAAAATTTGGAGACACTATCTATACGGTGAGAAGATCGCCATCTTCACGGATCATAAAAGTTTGAAATACTTCTTCACCCAGAAGGAGTTGAATATGAGACAGAGAAGATGGTTGGAGTTGGTCTGTGTGTGAAATCCAGCCCAAACCTAGCCAGGACACCCTATCTATTTTGGGTAAAGAAAGGTTATTTTAATGTTACATCTTGAAGTTGGACCTTGATTCCAGCGTTCTATCTCCTTCTTCTCTCTTTTCTTCTTCTTATGTTCTATCTTGATGTTTTGATTATGGAGAAGGTGTTACACTACTATAACTACCTATTCTCTAATCTCCTTATGTCTTAGAGTGAACCCCCAATCACTCTATCCATTCCTTGAAACCACATGGTGAATCTCCTCAATTCTTCACTGATTTTGATTGAGTTTTGGACAGCATGACCATTCTATTGTAGCTTCTTTTCAAATTAATGTTTAACATGTTTGATCTTAGCCTTACTACTGTTCTAATGTATTTCATCTCTTTGAATCAATTCCCCTTTCTTTCTAGCCATTTTAGCCTTCTATGTTGACCATTGATATAAGCATTCTAGTAAGTTTCTATTTTTGATTCCTCTCATTCTAGGATTAGTATTCTTTTGATTTTCTATTTAGTTATTCTTGCCTCTGATATGTTCTTGATATTCCATTAGAGAGAAGCCTTGTTCTCTCTAATTCTTCCCTTGAATCCATGGTGAGTTTGCTATGAGAACCATGTTGTTTCCAATTTAGAAACTCATGTTCCCAAGTAATAAAGTACTGATTTTTGGACCATGGATGATGCCCAATTCATGCTATATAGTCTTAGTATGTTTGTGTGAAGTTCCCTTTCGAATTTCGGATCAATCAGACTTCAAACGAAGAAGTTATGACCAAAACAGTGCAATCTGTGCCTTGCTGTCTCCATTGGTCGACTGATTGGTCGACTGGGCCAGTAGACCAATCCAATCGACCAATGAGATCTGTTTTCCAGATTTAGGTCTTTCTTGCTCTATTTAAGTCCAATCTCGGGATTAGTTCGTCTCCTCTGCCTCCTAAGCCTCTGGAACGAGTTAGAACTCCATTCTGATCAATTTCCTTTCATCCTTGGTTGATCCCTCGCAAGAACTCAAGTAATCTTCTTCCTCTTGCATCAAAGGTATGTCTACACTCTCTTCTTCTTCTCCATCTCTGTTTTTCTTTCCTTTTTGGGCTGAGACAGTAGAGAAGATGCTGCATTCTCTGTTGTAAACATCTCTCTACTCATCCCTCATGATCTTCCTAAGGATTAATGGCTAATGCAATGTTCTTAATCATTATCATTGCAAGCTTTTGAAGGAATCATGATCTTGTCTTTGTTCATCTTTTGATTCAAATTTTGATCTTCTTAGATCTATTTTATTGATCATATTAGTAGTCAATCGTTGTGTTTTCTTTACAAGAGTTGTAACCTATCAATCTCTAGTTCTTTCTTCTTGATCATACCATGCTTTTTCCAAGAACCATGACTAATACATTTATGGTAAGTTTTGTTTCCTTATTTAGATTCATGTTCTTCAGTCTTAGATCTATTTTTCTTGAAGATCTATGCATGCTTTTCATGATTTCTTTATCACAATCAATGATCCATCATCCTATTGTTCTTGTCCAAGATTTTTACTATGAATTCTTCAAGAACCATGATTGATCTAATTATGGTAACTTTTGTTTCCTAATTTGTAACTTGAAGACTTGATTTGATTAGTGTTTTGAAGTCCTCTATATACTAGGATACTTTCATAGTAGTTTCCCCCTTGTTTGGTACCCTTTTGAGCCACCGAATTCGGTTCTATATTCTACAAACTCTGATTTTGAAGGCCCACTGTCTCTATTGGTCGACTCATTGGTCGACTGAGGCAGTAGACCAAGTCAATCGACCAATGAGGACAGTAACCTCATATTTGGTCTGTTTTGGATGTTTTGATATCTTTCCTTCTAGGTTTCTTTCCTAATATGATATATATACTTGTTTAGGACCTTCTTGCCAAGTTTGGGAAGATTCTCCTTGATCCTTGGAGATTCTCTTCAAGTTATATAAGGTAAGGATGGTTACTTCTATAATAGCATAGATTGTGTGATTTTAGTTTCTATATTAGAATCTTTCAGATTTGTTTCCATAGTTAGATTCTTTTATGAATATATTACTACTGTATTACTTCAATTACAGTAGGATTATTTACTTGCTTTCTTTAGTTTATGAAAGTCTTTATTTGTCAACTGTATATGAGATGAATCTTATTATGGTATATTTTCTATATACTGTAAATGTGTATGATATGATTGATTTGTGATTGTGATTGATTAAGTATGGTTCGGGAAGGAGAGGTGTCCTTTTGACACTTCTGTCCTTGGACAACTATGGGAATATTATGGGATGTTTCCGGAGATGCCCTCTGGACACCTTCCTAAACTGTTGGATGACATATTTAGGACTGTCTAGTAGTGTTTGGCTAGGATGTCCCGTTATGTCAGACCCTAATCAGATGGGTATTGAGACCGAACGACCCGTGGTAGCAATGGGGATTCATGGGCGCTCAAGACCGGTAACCAACCCGTGAGAGGACAGGAATCACATTGTGGGGGCCATTTATTGGTAGGGTTGCATATGGATAGACTTGGGCTCACGGGCGCTCAAGACCGGTAACCAACCCGTGAGGGGACGTGAGAGCTTCTCGTTTACCATATGTGGATAACCAGTAGGGTTGATGAGTCCGTAGTCAGGGACTATGAGGACTCTAGTGTGAAGGATACCGGAAAGGATCGCCAGGGGCGAGGAATGGACGTATCTGGATCTGACTTGATATAACTAAATAGAAGACTTGCATTTGGCTAGGCTTTACCCTGACATACGCCAGTACTTAGACCAATGGTGATGTGAGAGAGCGGTGACCTATACCCCCAGCCATGGAATGTCCCGAGGGATGCCGGACCCACTACCAAAAGGCGTTGTGTGATTGACCTACCCAAAGAAGTATGGTGCTATGACTTAAAGCATGTCTACCAATAGAGACCAACATACATAGAGTTAGATTCATACATTCATTGTTTGTCTCATACCATATTGCATTTATGTTTGTTTTGAAATCCTGCCATTTATGTTATTATGGATTTAACTGCCTTACTGGGTTTCTTTCGAAACTCACTCCTTTTGTACCATATCTGTTGTTAGACTTCTTTGCAGGTTTGGAATACGATGGCGGTCCATATAAGGAAGTGCAAGGTGAAGAAGAGCCGACTGAAGATGTGGATTAGATTTCTCTTGTTTCTTCTAGACTTATCTTTTACTTTACTTGTATTAGCTTAGAGGTTTACTTAGATTTCGATCTACCTTCCGCATATGTTGTGGAGTATATTTCCGCTATACTCTACAGTTGTCTTTTGATTTGGTATCTTGTTTTCTGCACTTTGACATTCTTAGTGATCCTTCTGAGATCCTTTCTTGACTTTTATTATAAATTACTTGAACATTATGATTTGTTCTTGCTTTTGATTATGTTATTGTGCGAAATGGATATGATCGTTCCTAAACTTGATCTTTAGGGCTGTGGATCACACTCACGGGTATGCCAGTTAGGGTACCGGCTGGGAGGATGTGACACTCTGACTATGATTGTGACATCCAGTACCACCCGGGTAAAGCAAATGTAGTGGCGGATGCTCTTAGTAGAAAGAGTCAAAGAAAAGAGTTGGATTTAAATGTTTTGAGTCGGCCTTTGTTGTCCTCGATGGAAAGATTTGGTTTGGAAGTGGTCCCTAAGGGTTCGGATTATATTCTCTATGCCATGACTGCAAGATCCTCCCTTAGAGATAGAATTGTTGCCTTGCAAAGTTCTAATCAAGAGTTGAAAGAGAAGATTGATAAAATTGCCTCGAATTCAAAAATGGACCCTACTTTTAGTACATCTATGGATGGTACCTTATTGTTTAGAGGTAGACTCTGTGTGCCCGCTGTTGATGAAATCAAGAAAGAAATATTGAAAGAAGCACACCAGTCCATCTTTACAGTACACCCTGAAAGTACCAAAATGTACAAGGACTTAAGGGAACATTTTTGGTGGAATGGTTTGAAAGCAGATGTTGAAGACTTTGTTGCCAGGTGTGAAACTTGCCAACGTGTGAAAGATGTTCACCAACCCCCATCTGGATTACTTCAGCCCCTTCCTATTCCTAGTTGGAAGTGGGAAGATATCTCAATGGACTTTGTGACTAGCTTGCCGCGGACGAGTAAGGGAAATGACACTGTGTGGGTGATTGTTGATAGGTTGACTAAATCAGCCCATTTCATTCCTATGAAGATCACCTACTCTTTGGATAAGCTAGCTAGACTTTATGTGGACAATGTAGTTCGTCTACACGGAGTGCCAGTGAGTATCGTTTCGGACCGTGATCCTAGGTTCACCTCAAGGTTTTGGAATGGACTGCAGAAAGCCTTGGGAACCCAATTGAATCTGAGTATAGCTCATCACCCACAGTCTGATGGACAATCTGAGCGGACAATTCACATTCTTGAAGACCAGCTTAGGTCTTGTGTGGTTGACATGGGTGGAAATTGGGATGAACACCTAGCCTTAGTCGAGTTTGCCTATAACAACAGTTATCAAGCAACAATAGGCATGGCTCCATTTAAGGCTTTGTATGGTAACACTTGTAGAACGCCCTTGTATTGGACTGAGATTGGTGAAAGAAAAGTCTTAGGTCCAGAGATGATTGAAGCTACCAGTGATATGGTTGACATGATTCGGGAAAGGATCAAGTCTGCTCAATCTAGACAGAAGTCGTATGCCGACAAGAGAAGAACCGACTTAGAATTTCCAATTGGAAAGAAAGTCTTCCTTAAAGTATCACCTATGAAAGGGGTGACAAGATTCAATGTGAAAGGAAAGCTTAGTCCCCGCTTCATTGGACCTTTTGAGATTTTGGAAAGGGTTGGACCTGTAGCATACCGCTTGGCCTTGCCTCCGTCACTTGCTGGAGTTCACAATGTGTTCCATGTTTCAATGCTTCGGAAGTACCTAGAAAACCTAGAGCACATACTACAGCAAGCACCCGAAGGACTTAGTGCCGATCTTTCTTACGATGAAAGACCAGCCGAGATCCTAGATAGAAAGGACAAGCAGTTGCGGAATCGCACCATCCCTCTGGTGAAGATTCGATGGAAAAACCATACCCCTAAAGAAGCTTCATGGGAGAAAGAAGAAGACATGAAGGAGAAGTTTCCTCATCTTTTTGGAAGCACAGGTACGCTTTCAATTTCGAGGACGAAATTCTTTTAAGGGGGGGAGAATGTAATATCCAGCCCTATTCTAACCTTGACCCTGACCCGGATCCACTGTTGTATTCAGGTCCGAGGACCCGAAGCGGTGGAAGAAGAGATTTATGGACCATTCTGATTGATGATCATGATTCGGAGACCGAGCCCATGGACATTGACAATGATACCCCTTGCTTAAATGCATTGTCAGTGTTTAAGGAAAGTCTTCGCATCGGAGAAGATTAATATGGTTGATGTACCAAATGACCTCCTGTGCACAATCCGAAGGTATTCCCCGAAACTAGACTTCTTGATTGAATAGTGGAAGAAAACCTCACTCAATTTGACCTTGTATAGCCTTTCAAATCCCTACTTGAAGTTGCTGTTCTAAACCTGAGTTTTCTGCTGAAAATATTTTGGTTGATCATTTTGGTCGATACCATCGACCAAGGACCATCGACCAAAATATCCCAGTCTGCCAAGTTAATGATTCCATGGAATATTCCTTTTCTATTTAATATGACCTCGAGCCTTGAGCCTTTTGCAATCATTTTTCTCACCTGGGAATGTGGGGAGAGCTTCCCAAAGCAGCTCCTTGGTTAGTGTGAAGGGTATCTCATCAAAGACACTTAGTTTATCATTGATTCTTGTCTTCATCTTCCACACTAAGGTATGACTCCTCCTTCCACTCTCTACCCTACCATTTTCTACTCTTTTCTATTGTCATCTTGCTGATGAGACATTTGGAATGGTGCTACAACCTTGCAACCACCACTCCAAGTGCCTACTCATGCTCAATCCATGATTCCCTTAGCCATTCATTGATGCTAATGCTTATATCTCATGCCTAGCATATGTATTCCATGATTTACCTATTAACATCATACCATTTTATATCAAACTGAGTTATAGAGTGTATTATGTTCATATTTAACATTGCCATATAATTCCAATCGAATTTCTATTAGTTCCTCTAGCTATTGCATGCTATTCCTCATCAATGCAATCAATTCCAACTCATGCCATGATGTTTATCACTTGAACTTGATAGCTCAAATTGGGGCTTTTTAATTGGACCATTGGATTGGGTTAATTCCTTGATTTATAGTGTCCTACTACTGTTGTTAAGTATGCCTCCAAGTTTCAGATTGATCCGAACACCGGAAGACACATTTCGGACCAAAATCCACTATTCTGCCCGAGGACAATTTTGGTCAATACTTTTGGTCGATACCATCGACCAAGACCATCGACCAAAGTTGTTGCTGACAGCAACCTTGGTCAATTTTGACCCAAATGACATCCGATCTTCCCGACTTCTTTTCTAACTTATTATTGATGTTTGTTTAGGACCTTAACAATTCTATTGGACTATTCTTGGTATTCTCAATTCATCATCAACTCATCCAAGGTAAGGATGGTTATATCCATAAACCTATAAGTCATCAAATATTGAACTGTGCTTTATTCAAAGAATGAAATCCCTAAATTTCTTTCAATCATTATGAGACTGTTACATATGTGTTAGAACAGTAACATTTAAATCTTTATACTTTTGTTGTGTTACTTTATCATTTTGATTTGCTTATGTTTATAATGATTCGTTTCAATATCATGATTTGATTACTATTATGAATATGCATTGGATGCATGAGAAATGATGAGATTGGATGTGTGATTGCTTACGTATGACTTGGGATTGGAGGGTGTCCTACTGACACTTCTGACCTTGGGCATCGGAGGGAATAGTATGGGATGTTCTCCGATGGTGCCTATCGACACTCTCCTGAGTTATTAGATGACATACATAGGATTGTCTAGTTGTGTGGCTAGGTTCATCCTTGTCGTGTCAGACCCGAATCGGAAGGGCATTGAGACCGAGCAACCCGTGGTAGTGTATGGTTGGATGGGCCCTCTAGGCCGGTAACCAATCCGGTAGGGGACATAAACCATGCTACGGATACCTGAAAGGGGCCATTTATTGGTAGAGTTGCATATGGATAGACTTGGGCTCACGGGCGCTCAAGACCGGTAACCAATCCGTGAGAGGACGTGAGAGCTTCCCGTTTACTATATGTGGATGACCAATAGGGTTGATGAGTCCGAAATCCGGGATTTCGCTGACTCTAGTGTGAAGGATACCGGAAAGGATCGCCAGGGGCGAGGAATGGACGTATCTGAATCTTACTTGACCGACTGAGTAGATGACTTGCATTGGGCTAGGCTTTACTGTGACATGCGCCAGTACTTGCCAATTGGTGATGTGAGAGAGCGGTGACCGATCCCCTTACCATGGTTTTTTTTGATGACTTTACCGATCTTCCCCGGGCATTCCCAAGATACGGAAATGGGAGAGTGACTGACGACCCAGAGAAGTACGGTGCTATGACTTAAAGCATGTCTACCTTAGAGACCAGCATTCATAGAGTTAGGCTCATATCTGCATCATATGTTCCATATCACATTGCATTATTATATGTTCTGAATGTGTATGATTTCTAATTATGGAATAACTTCCTTGCTGAGTTCTTCCAACTCATTCCTTTTTGTGCAAATGTTTTAGATTACATTCCAGGTATCAAAGATTACGATGGCACCTCCTATGAGGCGGACTATGATTCCACATACTACCCTCCGGGTAGTGGCGTCGGTGAGGATCCGTATATTGGAGCCGAGGAGGATTACTATTCGCACCAGGGTTAACCCCACAGTTGTGCGGGAGCCGCAACACTGGGTTTACTTCATCCGTACTGTTGAGGAGACTACCATTAGTATAGAAGAAACCCTAGCATAGTGCCCCATTCCCCTGGTGTATTTGTGGAACCTTGGATATTGTAATTAACTTGTCTTTGAATTATTCTGGTGACATTCGGATATGTAACTAACTTGATTTACTTCTTTTCCGCTGCTCTGAGAGGGTGGCTACCACACCTTCTCACCCTTTATGATTTTGATCACACTTTATTATTATCTATATTCCGCACTCTGATTTAGTTAATCTTATCTTATTCATGATACTTAGTATTAGCTGTTTTTTTTACCATTGATTATTATTGTTCATGATTGTGTTACCGTGTATGTGGGAGGCATGGACCTCAGATCATTGATCCTTGGACTGTGGATCACATCCCGGGTATTCCAAATCGGGTACCGGCTGGGTGGATGTGACAAATGGAGTTTGTCTTATCCATATTGTAATGTAAGTGCTTCGTGATAAAAAAGGTATGTGTTTTATTGAATCTAATAATCAAATAAATAATAAGATATTAGGTTGCCTTAACAATTATGGTTTGTTATTAACCAATCTAAACATATTGGTTTTATTTATCGTGTATAGTGGATGCTAGCTTTGCACCACTAATATTGTTAAATGCACTTGAAGTTGCGAAATTTGAAACTGTAAATGAGTACAGTTTTGCAAATGCACATGAAGTTGCAAAATTTGAAACTGTAAATGAATATAGTTCTGCATATGCATATAAAGTTGCAAGATTTGAAACTATAAATGACTATAGTTCTGTAGATGCACTTGAAGTTGCAAGATTTGAAACTGTAAATGATACAGTTCTGCAGATCCACATGAAGTTGCAAGATTTGAAATTGTAAATAAATACATTTCTACAAATGCAAATGAAGTTGCAAGATTTGAAACTGTAAATAAATAAAGTTTTGTAGTTTTTAAAATTAATTCTCTATTGAAATTATATGGATAAAATATTATTGATGAAGACTTACCAACAAATTTTCAAGCTTCAGATGTGTTGTTACAAAAGTAATATTGTAAAAGGAGTTTTAAGAAATACTCTAAATGATATCATGCCTATTTGTGGCTAAGTAAAATAATGGATTGTTAATGAAAAGTCATGAAGCTCGTCTTATTGGTACTACTCTATTCTCTGAAGTGAATGCAGCAATTCATGATATGCCTGAAAGAAAGTAAAATTATAATTATAATCATGACTGTGGAAGTGAACGAGGAAAAAGACGGAATAGTTACCGACATTATGATGGAAATAAATAAGAGAATAATAAGGATTCTCAATGTAACTCTTCAAGGAGTAAATATAATATATGTCATCGATGTGATATGAAATGTTATTGGGCACGTATCTGTCGTACTCCACAATATTTTGTTAAGTTTTGTCAAGTTTCAATTAAAGGAATGAAGATAATGCGGAGATGAATATGACTTTTCAAAGTAATGACACTGAAGTAAATTTTGCTTATAAGGCGGATGATTTTGATGGCCTTACATATACTACACATCTAGATGATGCAGACTCCTTTAAATATAATAATTGAATATTTGATTATGTGATTGGAGTTCAAATAAAAATATTAAAATTAATATTATGTTACTTTGTAATTCTTTTCCCCTCAAATCTAATATCATATTAAGGTTTATCTTAAATTTAATCATTTTCCTTTCTAATTTTCTTTATTGATTTATATATATCTTTTGATATATTTTGTTTCATTTTGATAAATAATGTGAATATTCTCTAAAATTCTACAACCCATATTATAGTAAGAAAAAAATATTTATCTTATTTGATGACACGAAAGCCAATATTCATACAAAAATTGATAGTACAACATTGATTGAAGGCTCTGAAAGAACTAATCTATTATTACCTAGGAGATCAATTGGCTATAGATAATGCATTATTTTGTAATAAGTCTCAAAGAAACTTATTAAGTTTCGAAGATATATGCCAAAATGATTGAGACTATAAATGATGGTAAAAATGAATATTTATGTATTACTACAAAAGTGTTAAACATTTTCTCCCAGTTTGTACTACACGAATATTCGTATGGTTGAAACACATGCTTAAGTAAATCAAAAGAACATTGATTCCAATAGTTTTATTATTTGGCATGACCGGTTGGACCATCCCGGATCAAGTATGATGCGCAGTGTTATTGAAAATTCATTTGTCATCTATTGAAGAATCAGAATATTCTTCAATTAAGTGGATTTTCTTATGCTGTTTGTTTTCAAGGAAAATATATTATTAAATATTCACCAGCTAAAGTTGAGATTAAACTTTCTACGTTTTTTGAATTATTTATGAAAACAAAGTCTCATTTCGGCATGGGGATATGTTATATACAACATCATTTATATGCATCAAGCAAACAAATTGCCATAAATTATCCCCATTACAATAAAATATTTCTCATTTTAGAATTTTTGGATTTACGGTTTATGTTCCAATTGCTCAATTATAACGCATAAAGATGAGTCTTCAAATAAAGCTGGGGAATATATGTTGAATATAAATCTCCTTATATAATTCAATATCTTATTAAGGATAGAAAATTTATTTAAAGCAATACTTGCTGAGTAATATTTGATGAATTAGTTTTTCCAACATGAGGGCGAGAGAATAAATAGTTGGAAAAAAAGATTGATTGTAATGCATTATCATTATCTCATTAGATCATCGCACTGAGCAATGTGAACTTGAAGTTCCAAAGATAATGCATTTAGAAAATATTATGAATCAACTGCTAGATTTGCTGACCTGGTAAGAGTTATTAAATCTCATATTCCAGCTTCAAATGCTCCAATTAGGATTGATGTCCCAGAGGACAATCTATCAAGTGCAAACGAAATTAAATCACATTCAAAACGTGGAAGATCAATTGGTTCCAAGGATAAAATCCTAGAAAAAATAAATGAGTAACTGATCAAGATGGTCATAATATGGAAATAATTGATTATGAAAATCCTGAAGACATAACTTCCTATAAAACCCCAGAAGAGGTTCAAGTATCTAAAAATAATTAAGAGATCTCGATTTGTTATGTCATTGTAGGAAAAAGATAGAACCGAAAATATAAAGTTGTCGACAACATTTTTGCATATTATGTTATTGTTGAAATAATGCAATTAGACGAGGATATTGAACACAAATTTGTTGATAAATGTAAATGAAGAAATGATTGGTCAAAATGTAAAGACGCAATTCAAACAATATTGAATTCGCTTGAAAAATTAAAGTTTTTGGACCTATAGTCCAACATTTGAAGGTATAAAGCCAGTGGGGTACAAATGAGTTTTCTTGCAAAAAATGAAAAGAGAAAAAGAATGAAATTGTGATATATAAAGCCTGAATTATTGCACAAGAATTTTCGCAGAGACCTGGCATTGATTACATGAAAATATGTTCTCTTGTGGTGGATACAATCACCCTCAGATATATTATTAGTCTGGCAGTATATGAAAATTTTGCCATGCGTCTAATGGATATTATTACAGCCTATTTTATGGCTCACTCGAGTGTGAAATATATATATAAAAATTCCTAAAGAATTCAAAATGCCTGAAGCACATAAAAATTCCTAGGAAGTTTATTCAACAAGGCTTCAGAGATGATCAGGACATATATGGTATAATCTCCTTAGTGGATATTTACTAAATAAAAGGTATAAAAATAATCCAATTTATTATTGTGCCTTTATTAAAGGATATGGATCTAATTTTAATAAGTGTATATGTTAATATCATTGAAACTCCTGAAGAGTTCCAAAAACAGTAGATTATTTGAAGAAAGTTGAAATAAAAAATTTTGGAAAAACAATGTATTGTTCTTGACTTGTAAATTAAGCATTTGAAGGATGAAATATTCGTTCATCTATCAATTTATAAAGAGAATATTTTGAAGTGATTTTACATAGATAAAGTATATCCATTGAGTACCCCAATGGTTATGAGATCGTTCAATATAAAAAAAAATATTCATTTTGACCCCAAGAAAACAATGAAGAATTTCTTGGTTCTGAAGTATCATATCTCAATGCAATCGAGGAATTATTGACATTATGTCTATCTTTCAGTACATTCGAGGAATTATTGACATTATGTTATTTTATGAATGTGGACATCAACTTACTTGTGATGTAGATGCAGGATATTTATCTGATCTACATAAAATCAGAATTCAAACAAGTTATTTATTTACAAGTGAAGGTTAGCTATTTCATGGCATTCAACAAACCAAACTATAGCTGTCACTTCTTCAAACCATGCAGAGATAATAGTGATTAATGAAGTAAGTCGACAATATATTTGGTTAAGATCAATGATACAACATATTCAGGAAGCATGCAGTCTTTAACTAGAAAAAGGATTTCAACAATATTATACGAAGATTATGTTGCATGCATAGTTCAATTGAAGGGATGATATATCAAAGGAACTAGAACGAGACATATTTCACCAAAATTCTTCTTCACTCATGATTCAACAAAATGGAGAAATCTATGTTCGTTGAATTCGTTAAAGTGATAATTTGGTAGATCTATCTACTGAGGCATTACTTACTTCAAATTTTGAGAAACTGATATATGATATTGGAATGTGCGTATTCAAAGATACTCAGTGATGCTATCATCAGGGGGAGTAAAATACGTGCTGCAATATTTTTCTCTTCACCAAGGTTTTGTCACACTGGATTTTCCTGGTAAGGTTTTTAATGAGACAGCTGCCAATGCGTATTATTTAGATATGTATACTCTTTTTCCTTCACTAAGATTTTTTCCCACAAGGTTTTTTTCTTAGTAAGGTTTTAACGAGGTACATTATCTATTGATGGACATCCAAGGGAGAGTGTTATAAATAATATTTATTTATGGATGTCCATTACCCCCAAAGAGATTGTACTTCCAATTGAAAATCTCAATTATCTTAGTGATTCACATTCCCATCTTAATTGAAGATTACAGTTATCTCAATACATAATGGTGACAGTCAATATTTCCATTATGTGCACCTTCTATCTTGGGCGATAATTTATCATTCCATATCAAGATTATCTTATTGTGTGAGAGAATCATATATTGTATTTCTTTGTAGACTCTAATATTTTCATATCAGAGAATATGCTAGTTCCATTATAAATATGTAATGAAGAACTCAATAGAAAAGTTGAACTCGTCTTATCTTTCTTCTCTGTATTCAACATATCTTCTTTATTTTATAACAAAGGGTAAATTATAGGGGTGTCAAGTGTCCAATTTGGGCTTAATAGTCTTCGGCTAAAAAACACGAAGCCCAAATACATAAAATAATAGTTTTGATTAGGTTTCATTTTAGTGCGGTCTGGGTTGGCTAACGGTTTGGTTTCAGGTTGGGACGGTTTTGAGACAATTACCAACCTGTTATCATACCATTATAGTCTATTTCGAATTAAAATTCATATGAGTCTTTAATCTTACTCTTACCACTTTGGCTTAAAGCATAGAGTTCAGGCCCCACCTTCCTTAAGCCTCATTTGAAATCCTAAAATGGAGACAACACAACATCCAGACCAATATCAAGTCCATTTCTTACAAGGAAATGGATGGTCCATTTCCTTGTAGATGTGTGACATTTGTCTCATCACCACATCAAATGGTGGAAATCCATTTACAAGTCACATCAATCAACTCCTTGATGTGACTTATAGATGGATTTCAACCATTTGATGTGATGTTGGGACACATGTCACACATCTACAAGGAAATAGACCTGATGAATTTCCCACAACTTCCTAACCACATCTAACTAGTAGAATTGTTGCTATAAGTGAAAAGTGCCACAACTAGTTGATATGGGAAAAATATTGTTGAACCGAGTTCGCCCGAGGTTCAACCCTCGACCCCGGTCAAGGACGAACCGACCGATCCAGACTCGAATCAACCGGGTTCAGAGATGGCGTATTCAAGAAGAAACAATGGCTATCAGTAGATATGCACGAGTCTGAGATTCCTGGGGTGTATAATGGGTCAAAGCGACGGTTATCAACTCTCACGGAATGGAAGATCGTGCCAGCTTGAATAACGGCCACGATCATAGCATCAAGATCGTGCGATCAAAGGAAGTTATCCGTTACCCCACCAACGGGTCTAATCGTTTGGATCTGATGGTCATCAGAAGAAGGCACGTACGAATTCAATGAGTGGGATTCGAAGGTAAACTCTATATAAGACAACACCTACGTACGAAGAAGGTATCTGAATCGTATTCCCGATTATCGTATTCTTACTTAAACACTGCATCTAGTCAAAGCCTTTGTGATCAAGTTCATCAACTGACTTAGCCATTGGAGGTGGACTCTCGACCCCCACAGTCGGGCCACATCTGACGATTGTTTTGCAGGTCATTCTTACGTGATCTAAGGGTTGAGTAGATTTTGGACGCATCATTTGGCGCCGTCTGTGGGAAACGCTTCAGAAAGTCGTGGTTATCAGATTAGCAGCAACAACTGCAGCAGCTCAGCGAGATGCTGAGATTCAACTTTCTGAGGGGAACAATCCAGAAGATATCCCTTAAGGAAGCCGAGGTCGGGAAGTACGAGAAGATGGAGGACAAAGGGGTAATGATCAATTACACCCTCCGAATCCTCCCCAGCAGCAATTGGATCAAATGCAGCTCCAATTCTTGGAGATGAATCAGATGCTTCACATGCTCGCCGGCCAGATGGTGGCTCCACAAGCTCCTGCTCATAGGGAGGCTAGAAGGCATGCAGGAGAAGCGGAAACGCTTATACCGGCTCTGCGAGGGCATTCCCCACAAAGAGACAAGAAACCGGCAGGTGGCCAAAATTATGGCCCGAACATGCGTGGGAATTCCCGAGAGCAAGGTAGAGAGCGGCAAATGGGGGAGTTACCCGGAAGAAATGAGTGGTATGTCTGACCACAATCAAGTCTAACCAGGTCTGCAACGAGGTTAGCCAGGGGAGTACATACTCACTCGCCAACCTCCAACAGATCGAGTCGAGAAAGTTATCGGACCAGTGGCGGACGTCCGGTCCACATTGGCCAAGAATTGGCAGATATTAATCAAAGGTTGGGATTGCTCTCCCGAGGGAAGATGGCTGATGACATTTATTCGATCATCAGGAAAACCCCTTTTTCGGAGGCAATTGCTAGATTTGTGTTTCCTCACAATTTTCGACTCCCAACTTTCTCTTCATTCAATGGTTCGGGAGATCCTATTGCTCATATTAGTTATTATCAGCAAACTATGGCTGTGGCTGGTAATTCAGACAAAATCCTTTGCAGGGTATTCGGTTCATCTCTAACCGGTGCAGCACAGAAATGGTTTTCAAATCTTCCTTCGAAAAAAATTGCCGATTTTGAGGAATTGGCGCGAAAATTCATTAGTCGTTTCTAGAGTGGAATCCAGATCAAAAAGACGGAGGAAAATTTATTTACTATCAAGCAAGGAAAGAGTGAATCTATTCGGGAATACCTGAAAAGGTTCAACAAAGTTACAATGGAAATTGAGAATCTGAACAAACAAGTAGCTAAAACTACTTTGTTCACTACATTCACCAATCGGAGACTCTTGGAGCTATTACTTCAAGACATGCCAACCACTTACGCTGAACTGGTGCAAAGGTGTCAAAATTCAAGTGGAGGTGAAGGAAATTCTAGATGCGCGACAGGGGGACATGAAGGCCTCCACCAAAGAGCAGAAGGCTCCTGAGAAGAAACAAAAGCCTAAGCAAACCAACAATGATCAGGCCTGAAGGCCTTGTCCAGCATGGAGGCAGCGTTCTCCCGATGAAGGGGAGTACACAGCATTGAATACTCCTCAGTCGGAGATCCTGAATATTATAAAAAGACAAGACATTATGAAGTGGCCTCCCAAGGGTGTATCCAAGCCTGGTGAGCACAACATGGAAAGGTATTGCCATTTTCATAAAGACTATGGGCATTATACTAATGATTGCAGACATCTAAAGGCCAACATTGAGAGATTGATCTCTTAAGGACATCTCTCAAGTTTCATTAAGGGACGACAGCCAGAGCCAAGAATAGCGGTCGAGAAGAGAGATCGTTCCGGAAGCCGAGAGCACCAGGTCGAGCCTCCCAAGTCAAAGAAGGGAAAGGAAGTGGCCGGCTGTCACATCCACCCAGCCGGTACCCTACCTGGCATACCCAGGTATGTGATCCACAGTCCAAGGATCAAGCATCGAGGGACCATGCCTCCCACATACGTGATAACACGATCATGAACAATAATAATCAAGGTTAAAGCAATAAATAAAAGATATCATGAATAAGATACGAATAGATAATCAGAGTGTGGAATAAAATTATACCAAATGTATAAGTGTGATCAAAAGAAAGAGAGAGTGAGTGAAAATCACTCCCTCAATGGCAGCGGAAAAGTATTAAAAAATCAAATTAAGTTACAATCCAACATCTAAAGAGTAACTCAATGAAAGTTAATTACATATCCTAGTGTTTAACAAAATCCAGGGGGTGGGGGGACTAGACTAAGGTTTCCTCTACTCTAATAAGTACACCCTCGTAAGTGTGGACGAAGAAAGCCCAACATGACCGCTCCCTCACCACTGTGGAGCTAACCCTGGTACGCAGTGAAATCCTCCTCGGCACCATAACCCTGATCTTCATAGTAGCTACCACCCGGAGGGTAGTATGTGGAATCATGGTCCGTCTCATAGGTTGCACCATCGGGGTCTTCAACACCGGTGGGATAATCTAACAAACATTTGCACAAAAGGAATGAGTTCAAAAGAACTCAGCAAGGGAGTTATTCCATAATTCATAAACCATATGAGTACAAGTCATAACATGATGCAATATGATATGAAATACATGATGCAAATATAAATCTAACTCTGTGAATGCTAGTCTCTAAGGTAGACATGCTTTAATTCATAGCACCATACTTCTTTAGGTAAGTCTTAGTCACTCAGCACCGGGGGAGATTGGGTCCTGCATCCCTCTCGGACAATCCATAGTTGGGGTTTCGGTCACCACTCTCTCACATCACCATTCGGTCTAAGTATTGGCATATGTCAAGGTAAGGCCTAGCCCAATGCAAATCATCTACTCAGTCGTATCAAGTCAGATCCGGATACTTCCATTCCTCCCATCCTGGGATCCTTTCTGGTATCCTTCACACTAGAGTCATGGATATTACCCACCGGACTCACCAACCCTATTGGTCATCAACAAATAGTAGACGGGAAGCTCTCACGTCCTCTCGTGGATATGACTCACCGGTCTCGAGCGCCTGTGAGCCCAAGTTTAGTTATTTGCAACCCTACCAATAAATGGCCCCTGGTATCCGTAGCATGGTTTATGTCCTCTCATGGGTTGGTTACCAGTCTTGAGCGCCCATCAAACCATACACTACCACGGGTTGTTCGGTCTCAATGCCCTTCCGATTCGAGTCTGACAGGACAAGAACATCCTAGCCACACAACTAGACAATCCTATGTATGTCATCCAAAAACCCAGGAAAGTGTCAATGGGCACCTTCGGAGAACATCCCATACTATTCCCTCCGATGCCTAAGGAAAGAAGCGTCAATAGGACACTCCCCAATTCCAGATTATACCTAAGCAATCACATGCTCAAGTCCATTATACCATATACAATTGATACATCATCATAATAGAAGTTAAGTCATAACATCACAATGATTCATCATATATATAAGTAACAAGAATGATTAATCATTATAACAAGAGTATATAAAAACACAATACTATTGTTCTAAAGCATGTATATCAATCCTACGATATTCAAAGGTAATAAAGAGACTATGTTCACTAAGTTATGAACATCAAGACATAATCTCATAGCCTATGTATTTATGGCGATAACCGTCCTTACCTTACGTTGTGATGATGATGATCCACAGGTCACACAAGAATGATCCAATGATGGCAATAAGACCCTAGACAAACATAAATGAAAGATTAGAGAAGAAAACGGGAAAATCGAAGGTCGAACGGGTCAAAATGGCAAAGGACATAGATCAGCAGCATGCTTGGTCGATGCTCTTGGTTGATGGGATCAACCAAGACAGTCTCGGGCTGCATAGTGGATTTTGGGATTTTGGTCCAAAATCGGTCTTTCGGGGCTCGGATCAATCCGGAACTTGGAGGGATGATTAATAACAGTATAAGAACACTACAAATCAATAAATTAATACAATCTAAAAGTCTAATTAGAAAGCCCCAAATTGAACTACTAAGTTCTATAGACAAGAATCAAAGCATGGATTGAAATCAAATGGATTTGCATTGGAAATGCATGAATTAGCTAGGGGAACTAATAGGAATTGGGTGAGAATCATATGCTAGTAATAAACATAGCCATAGCACACTATATACTTCAATTTAGGACAAGAATGCATGACATTAAGAAGAGAATCAAAGGAATGTATATGCAAGGCTTGAAATGAGAGCATAGCATCAATGGAAATGGGAGAGGATCATAGGTTAAGCAAGAGTGAACACTTGGAGTGATGGTTGCAAGGTTGCAGCATCAACTCCAAGGTTATAACAGCAAGAAAAGGAATAGAAAAGAATAGAATAGAGAGTGAGAGTGATGAATCATACCTTGTAGATGATGATGGAGACAACGAAAAATGATTGGCAATGATTATAGTGGAATCTCCTTCACCAATATCAAGGAGGAGCTTTGGGGAACCTTCTCCACGTTCTCAGGTGTTGCAATGATTAGAATAGGGCTCAAAACATGAGGCTAGCATAAATAGGGTAGGGAATATTCCAAAAAGCATCAAATTCTCGAATCTGGGCTGCCTTGGTCGATGGGATCGACCAAGGAGGATCGACCAAAGACAATTCGGCAGAAAAATCAGTACTAGTTCAGCAACTTCGGACAGGGATTCGAGGGGCTATACAAGGTCAAATTGAGTGAGGTTTTTGTACAAGTCAATCAAGAAGTCTAATTTTGAGGAATACCTTCATATAGTGTACGGGAGTTCATTAGGTACTTCAACTAGTTCACCCTTCTTCGATGCGCAGTTTTTCACTAAACACTGACAATGTACTCAAGTAAGGGGCATCACCATCAATGTCCATGGGCTTGAACTCTGACACTAGACCATCAACTAGTAGGGTCCACAAGTCTCTTCTACCACCACTTCGGGTCTTCGGACCTACAAACATCAAGGGTTCCGGGTTAGGGTAAGGATAGGGCTGGATTTCACACTGGCACTAGCTGATCTCCTATTTTAACCATTTTTAGGGGAACCGAACCAAAGTCACTTCGTAAGTTGAAATCCAAATCAAAGTTCGTTGGAACTGGAGAGGTGCAAAAGCGGAAAAGGTTGAACGGTGAAAATTCGATCACTTTCGATGATGAGGACGAAAGAGGTATTTGCACACCCCACGACGATGCCATAGTCATCAAGGTGGAGATTAGACATCGGGAAGTGCACAAAGTATTGGTTGACACCGGCTCTTCTGCAGATCTTCTATCTTACGAAGCTTATCAGAAATTGAAGATTGAAGAGGATTTGATGGAGCCATCATCCACACATTTGTATGGATTTGCTGGATCATCTGCAGTGGCGGAAGGATCGGTTCAACTGGACCTTTCAATAGGAAATTTCCCCAAGGAAACTACTATTTGGGTGAATTTCCTGGTGGTCCGAGAACTTCCTGCGCATAATGTTATACTTGGCAGACCATCCTTAACAAAGCTAGGAGCGGTGGTCTCAACAAAGCATATAAAGATCAAGTTCCCCACTGATAAGGGAATTGGTTAGGTGTCTTCTGATCAGAGAATCTCTCGATAGTGTTATATAGCTTACTTAAAGGACAAGGAGGGCCTGAAGAAGGCTACTGCACTTCTAATTGAGATACGTGATGATCGGGATGAGGAAGAGATGCAAAGATTGAACCAGTAGAAAAATTGGAGCGAATCCAACTGGATCCTGAGGATGAAAAGAAAACAACTTGTAAAACCCAGCCCTAACCTTGACCCGGAAACCTTGTTTTTGTAGGTCCGATGACCCGAAGTAAAGTAAGAAGTCAGCTTTGGGCCATCCCAGTAGAGGACTTGGTGTCTGGCTTTGAATCCATGAAAGTTGATGATGAGGTTCTATTTATGGAAACTGAATCCTGATGAAGATCTAATTAGTTGATGGACTTGGAGTGCTCTCTATCTTGGTTTGAAGGCATTTCTACCTATTAGGTAAGTCACTTGACTTGTGTGCAAAACCCCTTTAGGATTGGATTTGATCTGGGCCTTCAATTCCCTGTTTTGGTCTTGCTGTCAGCATTGGTCGACTGATTGGTCGACTGGGCCAGTCGACCAATCCACTCGAGCAATGAGTGCTGTCTTTGGCAATTAGGTTGTTCTTGTTCTATTTAAGTCCAATCTCGAGTCCACTTCGTATTTGCTGCCTCCAAACTCTCTGGAACGAACCAAAGACCTCTGCAAGTCATCTCTCTTGCATCCTTGGTGTTTTCTTGACGGATCTTCGTCGAAACTCTTCTTTTTGCATCAAAAGGTATGTCTACTCTCTCTTCTTCTCCTCCATCTTTGTTTTTCTTTCCTTTTTGAGTTGAGACAGTAGAAGAGATGCTGCATTCTCTGTTGCAAACATCTCTGAACATGTTCTCATGATCATCCTAAGGATTTGAGGCTAGAACAATGATCTTAACCATGATCATTGCAAGCTTTTGAAGGAATCATGATCAAACCATGATTTAATCTTTGTTAAACTTCTAATCTGAATTCTGATCTCTTTGGATCTTCTATGTTGATCATGTTAGTAGTTAATTACTTGTGTTTTCTTTCCATGATCCATAATCTATAAATCTCTAGTTGTTCTCTTCTACCTTACTATGTGTTCTTCATGATGCATGGTAGTTACATATATGGTAGGTTTTATTTCCTTATTTAGATTTATGCTTCTAAGCCTTATTCCATGAAGATCTATGTATGTTTTCATGTTTTTGTTACCGAAAGCAATGATCCATCCTCCTATTGTTCTTGTCTTTGTTTTCTATTCCAAATTTATCAAGATCCATGATTGAGTTAATTATGGTAACTTTTTGTTTCCTAATTTGGATCTTGATACCTTGATTTGATTAGTGTTTTGAGGTCCCCTAGTTGTTAGAATACTACTGATGTAGTCCACCCCTTGATTAGTACCCTTTTGAACCACCAAATTCGGATTTCATATCTTAAAACTCTGTTTTTTTAGGCTACTGTCTGCATTGGTCGACTGATTGGTCGACTGGACCACTCGACCAATCCACTCGACCAATGAGTACAGCAACTCCAGATTTGGTCTGTTTCGGATGTTTTGATATCTTTTCTGTTAGGGATCTTTCCTAATATGTTGTATATACTTGTTTAGGACCTTCTTCTCAAGTTTGCCAAGATCTTACTTGATTTCTTAGGATTCCTTTGCGAGTTATAAAAGGTAAGGATGGTTATTTCCTTAATTACATAGATAGCATGAATCTAGTTTCTATATTTGAATATCATAGATATGATTCCTAAATTAGATTCTTACAATGATATACTACTGTTGCATAACTTTGATTACAGTAGCATTACTTATTCATATTAAATTGATTCATGTATGATTTACTTACCAATGTTATACAAGTGATTGTAATTATTGATTTCTTTCCATATATGAAGTTACCATATATGTGATGATATGAATTGATGCATGTGTATGCTTAAGTATGGTTTGGAAAGGAGAGGTGTCCTTTTGACACTTCTGTCCTTGGACTACTACGGGAATATTATGGGATGTTTCCGGAGATGCCCTCTGGACACCTTCCTAAACTGTTGGATGACATATCTAGGATTGTCTAGTAGTGTTGGGCTAGGATGTCCTGTTATGTCGAGACCCTAATCGGAGGGGTATTGAGACCGAACGACCCGTGGTAGCAATGGGGATTCATGGGCGCTCAAGACCGGTAACCAACCCGTGAGAGGACAGGAATCACATTGTGGGGGCCATTTATTGGTAGGGTTGCATATGGTTAGACTTGGGCTCACGGGCGCTTAAGACCGGTAACCAACCCGTGAGAGGACGTGAGAGCTTCCCGTTTACCATATGTGGATAACCAATAGGGTTGATGAGTCCGTAGTCCGAGTTGGTCGGTGCCATAGGATACGCCGACTCTAGTGTGAAGGATACCGGAAAGGATCGTCGGGGACGAGGAATGGAAGTATCTGGATCCGACTTGATGTAACTAAGTAGAAGACTTGCATTTGGCTAGGTTTTACCCCGACATGCGCCAAGTGCTTATACCAAATGGTTGTGAGAGAGTGTGTTGACTTAACCCCCTGCCAAGGTTTGTCCCGAGGGATGAAGGACCCATTACCAATCGGCTGCTCAAGACCGGTGAAATGATCCGTGAGAGAATCCAAGATATCTTAAATGGTTGAGGATGTGAGTGGACTTTCCTAAAGAAGTACGGTGCTATGACTTAAAGCATGTCTCGCCAATAGAGACCAGCATACATAGAGTTAGATTCATTCATTCATTGTTTGTCTCATATCATATTGCATTTATGTTTGTTCCGGAATCCTGCCATTTATGTTATTATGGATTTTTAATCGCCTTTACTGAGTTTCTTTGAAACTCATTCCTTTATTGTACAATGTTGTTAGACTATCCTGCAGGTGCTGAGTACTATGACGGTCCCTATGAAGAAGCGCAAGGCGAAGAGGCATATCTCCAGGAAGGTGATTGCGGTTACCACAATTACTCTGAAGATCCCGCGGGTGGTTATGCTCCGTACGATGCTTAGTCCGACCATTGAGTGGAAGCGTCCTTGTGCCATTTATGAGATTTACACTTACAAGGATGTTGTCTATAAAGTGGAGAACAATTTAGTTACCCAATGTACTAGCTACTGGGATTAGATTTTATTTAGTTTATTCTCTTTAGAGCTACTTTTCCGCTGGTTGTAAAGTGGGATTTTTGCCTCACTTTACTTATCTGTTTGATACTCTGATTATATCTATTATTCTGATTCATCTATGGTTCATTCTTTCTTTATTGGATCTATGATTTATCTTCCGCACTTTTATTATGATTGTTCATGATTATGTTATTGTTTATGTGGGAGGTTGATCACTCGATACCTGATCTTCGGGCTGTGGATCACACTCTCGGGTATGCCAGATAGGGTACCGGCTGGGAGGGCGTGATGATTGGTATCGGAGCCCAAGGTTCGAGGAGATCCTAACCACAAAAGACAACAACTGAACATTCCCGAGTCATTGATCCGAAATGACTCTTCTACTCTTAGAAGTGAACAATAGAACACTGAATTAGAAACTTGACCTTTGAGGTATAACAGAACATTTCTGAATAACATACCATAATTATACTTGAACAAATGTCACTAATGCAAGGAAAAGAAAGTTGCATAACATACAATAATTAAAGAGAAACAAAATGAACTTCATTAATTTCAAAAGTTTTTACAACGATTACATCTGAAATGCATAAATGGAAATCCTAAGGTACAGTCTATCTAGGTGATCTGCTCTGATCTCTGCAATGCTCGGAAGCTCAGAAGATTTTGTTTGCTGAACAGAAGTTGCAACAAGAAGCTGATGCATGGTGGATCTCCACTCGGCCTGTTTTGGAAGGTTTGCATGCAGGAGTTGTAACTTGGGAGTTATTCAAAAGAGGCTTTTTGTATGAACTACTTTCCCGAGGCGGTGAAAGATGCGAAGGAAGCTGAGTTTATGATTCTGACTCAAGGAACTCTGTCTGTGTTGGAGTACCAACAGAAGTTCGAGGAGCTTCATTTCTTTGCTCCAGATTCTTTGATGGAAGACCTCGCCAAAGCAAAGAAGTTCTTCAAAGGACTGCGCCCGCCATTATTAAAGCTTACCTCACGGTCCGGCCTATAGTGAGCTATGCTCAAGTGGTGCGGAACTCGAAGAAGTTGGAAGAAACAGAGAAGGAAAGTGCTCGTGTGCAAAAGCCTTGGCAGTCAAGGAATTCTGGTTTGGTGGATCGCAATGACCATCGTTTTGTGAGACCTACACCCTACCCCACTCCTACCTTTCGGGCTAAGAGTGTAGGTCGAACACGGGTTTTCAGCAGCCCGGCCGGTTTAGACAAGATATGGCGGAAATCGACCACCAGCAAGTGCAAGTGCTAGTGCAAGTGCAAGTGCAAGGCCTTTTGTTCGAAGCCCTCTGTTGCAGCCACCCCTGTTGGATCCAGCAAGAATCCTCGTTTGCTTCTACCGCAAGCAAGCTGGTCATTTTGCTCGTGCTGTCCGAGCGGCCCGCCCAGAGCCTGCCCCCTGGTGAAGAGTGCTCCTGCTCCTCCCTCCGGTAGAGTTTTCAGTATTTCCAGGCTTGAGCAGGATCCAAGCCATGATGTGATTACGGGTACATTGTTAGTCGCTTCTATTTCTGCATTTGTCTTATTTGATACGGGTGCATCTCATTCGTTCATGTCATCTCGCATTTATCAAGAAGACTAACCTAAGCCCCGAGAAGTTGTCTAGTTGTTTATTGATTAGTACACCTCTGGTCCTGTTGTGAAACTAGATAAGGGGTTATCTAAATGTCCTGTGTTGATTGGTGAGAAGAACTTGGAAGCCAATTTTGTGATTCTTGACATGAAGGACTTCGATGTTATTTTGGGAATCGATTGGTTGACAGCCCACAAGGCTGTGTTCCTTTGTTCCTCAAAGAAGATTCAGTTCCATATTTGTGGAAGTCCGGTCTTTGAATTTCGGGGTGAAAAGAGAAGGGTTTGTAAGAAGGTGCTGCGTCTGCACCGATGCAAGTCTATGCCCTAGTGGATGATGCTTCATCCGAAGGCAAGGGTATAGTGGAGAAAAGAGTCGATGAAGTCGAGTTGTCTGCGACTTTGTTGATGTCTTCCCCGATGATCTATCGGGAGTGCCTCCGGACGAGAGATGTCGAATTCTCTATTGATCTCGTCCCCGGTGCTGCACCGGTATCTAAAGCTCCGTACAGGATGGCTCCTACCGAGTTGAAAGAGTTGCAAAATCAGTTGAATGAGCTCATTGATAGAGGTTTCGTGCAGCCTAGTGTGTCACCTTGGGGAGCTCCGGTCTTGTTCGTCAAGAAGAAAGACGGTAGTATGCGCTTGTGCATCGACTACCGTGAGTTGAATAAGTTGACTATCAAGAATAGATATCCGCTGCCCGGAATCGATGATCTCTTCGATCAGTTGAAGGGTGCGATTGTGTTCTCAAAGATTGACTTAAGGTCCGGATATCACCAATTGAAAGTGAAGTCTAGTGATATCTTCAAGACAGCTTTCCGAACGCGGTATGGTCACTACGAGTTTAGAGTCATGCCCTTCGGATTGACCAATGCTCCTGCGGTGTTCATGGACCTCATGAACCGAGTATTTCATGATGTGCTTGATAAGTTTGTGATTGTTTTCATTGATGACATCTTGATCTATTCGAAGAGCGAAGAAGAGCATGCGAGTCATCTAAGTTTCACTTTGCAAAGGTTGCGAGAAAGGAAGTTGTTCGCTAAGTTTAGCAAGTGTGATTTCTGGCTTAAAAGAGTGGTATTCCTTGGTCATGTAGTTTCAGCCGAAGGTATTCGTGGTCGATCCCGAAAAGGTCCAAGCTGTGGCTGATTGGGAAAGACCGAAGTCGATAACGGAAATAAGAAGTTTTCTTGGATTGGCGGGTTACTACCGAAGGTTTATTGAGAACTTTTCTCGGTTGGCTGCTCCTATGACTAAGTTGACCAGGAAAGAAGAGAAGTTTGTTTGGTCTGACGCTTGTGAGAAGAATTTCCAAGAGTTGAAAGATAGATTGACAAGTGCCCCGGTTTTGACTATACCTGATAGTTCCGGTGGTATGACAGTTTATACCGATGCGTCAAAGATTGGTTTGGGTTGTGTACTGATGCAACATGGCAAGGTCGTAGCCTATGCTTCTCGGCAATTGAAGGATTATGAGCGGAATTACCCCACTCACGATCTAGAACTTGCCGCCGTTGTCTTTGCTTTGAAGATTTGGAGACATTATCTTTACGGTGAGAAGATTGCCATTTTCACGGATCATAAGAGTTTGAAATACTTCTTTACCCAAAAGGAGTTGAACATGAGACAAAGGAGATGGTTGGAACTAGTCTCCGATTATGATTGTGATATTCAAGATCATCCTGGGAAAGCAAATGTTGTTGCTGATGCTCTTAGTAGGAAGAACCAGAAGAAGACTTTGGATTTGAATGCTTTGAGTCTACCATTGTGGTCTTCTATTGAGAGTTTTGATTTGGAAATCGTTCTCGAGAATTCTGATTTTATTCTTTCGCCATGACGGCAAGATCTGGTCTTAGAGATAAGATTGTTGCTCTGCAGAGTTCGATCAAGAGTTTTTGATCAAAGTTGAGAAGATTTCTTCGAATCTCGAGTCGGACCCCGACTTTGGCATATCCATGGATGGTGCTTTGTTGTTTAGAGGAAGACTGTGTGTGCCTGCAAACGAAGAAGTTAAGAAAGAAATATTGAAGGAAGCACACCAGTCGGTCTTTCAGTACACCCGGAAGCACCAAGATGTACAAGGACTTGAAGGAACATTTTTGGTGTATTGGTCTAAAGGCGGATGTTGATGATTTTGTTGCCAAGTGTGAGACTTGCCAACGTGTGAAAGCCATTCGACAACCTCCATCCTGGATTACTTCAACCCCTTCCTATTCCTAGTTGGAAGTGGGAGGATATCTCCATGGACTTTGTGACTAGCTTGCCTCGGACAAGTAAAGGCAATGACACCGTGTGGGTGATTGTTTATAGGTTGACCAAATCAGCCCATTTCATTCCTATGAAGATCACTCATACTCCCGGATAAGCTAGCAAGGCTTTATGTGGATAATGTGGTTCGTCTGCATGGTGTGCCATTGAGTATTGTCTCGGATCGTGATCCTAGGTTCACCTCAAGGTTTTGGAATAGTTTGCGAGAAGGCCTTGGGAACCCAATTGAACTTGAGTACAGCTCATCATCCACAATCGATGGACAATCCGAGCGGACAATTCGGACATTGGAAGACATGCTCAAATCTTGTGTGGTGGATATGGGTGGTAATTGGGATGAACACCTAGCTTTGGTTGAGTTTGCCTATAACAACAGTTATCAAGCCACAATAGGCATGGCTCCATTCAAGGCTTTGTATGGCAGTACTTGTAGGACACCTTTGTACTTGGATCGAGACAGGTGAAAGAAAAGTCTTAGGTCCCGAGATGATTGAAGCTACAAGTGCTATGGTAGATATGATAAGAGAAAGGATTAAGTCCGCCTCCGAGACAGAAATCTTATGCCGATAAGAGAAGGACCGATTTGGAATTTCAAGTTGGAGAGAAAGTCTTTCTCAAGGTCTCACCAATGAAGGGTGTGATGAGATTCAATGTTAAGGGAAAGCTTAGCCCTCGTTACATTGGACCTTTCGAGATTTTGGAAAAGGTTGGACCTGTTGCGTATCGATTAGCATTACCTCCGCCTCTTGCTGGTGTGCACAATGTGTTTCATATTTCGATGCTCCGAAAATACATAGAGAATCCGGAACACATTTTGCAGCAAGCACCTGAAGGACTTAGTGCTGATTTGACCTATGATGAAGAACCGGCCGAAATCTTGGATAGGAAGGACAAGCAACTGCGGAATCGCGCCATTCCTTTGGTGAAGATTCGGTGGAAGAACCATACCCCTGAAGAAGCTTCTTGGGAGAAGGAAGAAGATATGAAGGAGAAGTTTCCTTACCTCTTTGGAAGCACAGTACGCTTTCAATTTCGGGGACGAAATTTCTTTAAGGGGGGAGAATGTAAAACCCAGCCCTAACCTTGACCCGGAAACCTTGTTTTTGTAGGTCCGATGACCCGAAGTAAAGTAAGAAGTCAGCTTTGGGCCATCCCAGTAGAGGACTTGGTGTTTGGCTTTGAATCCATGAAAGTTGATGATGAGGTTCTATTTATGGAAACTGAATCCTGATGAAGATCTAATTAGTTGATGGACTTGGAGTGCTCTCTATCTTGGTTTGAAGGCATTTCTACCTATTAGGTAAGTCACTTGACTTGTGTGCAAAACCCCTTTAGGATTGGATTTGATCTGGGCCTTCAATTCCCTGTTTTGGTCTTGTTTGTCGCATTGGTCGACCGATTGGTCGATCGGGCCGCCGACCAATCCACTCGACCAATGAGTGCTGTCTTTGGCAATTAGGTTGTTCTTGTTCTATTTAAGTCCAATCTCGAGTTCACTTCGTATTTGCTGCCTCCAAACTCTCTGGAACGAACCAAAGACCTCTGCAAGTCATCTCTCTTGCATCCTTGGTGTTTTCTTGACGGATCTTCGTCGAAACTCTTCTTTTTGCATTAAAAGGTATGTCTACTCTCTCTTCTTCTCCTCCATCTTTGTTTTTCTTTCCTTTTTGAGTTGAGACAGTAGAAGAGATGCTGCATTCTCTGTTGCAAACATCTCTAAACATGTTCTCATGATCATCCTAAGGATTTGAGGCTAGAACAATGATCTTAACCATGATCATTGCAAGCTTTTGAAGGAATCATGATCAAACCATGATTTAATCTCTGTTAAACTTCTAATCTGAATTCTGATCTCTTTGGATCTTCTATGTTGATCATGTTAGTAGTTAATTACTGTGTTTTCTTTCCATGATCCATAATCTATAAATCTCTAGTTGTTCTCTTCTACCTTACTATGTGTTCTTCATGATGCATGGTAGTTACATATATGGTAGGTTTTATTTCCTTATTTAGATTTATGCTTCTAAGCCTTATTCCATGAAGATCTATGTATGTTTTCATGTTTTCATTACCGAAAGCAATGATCCATCCTCCTATTGTTCTTGTCTTTGTTTTCTATTCCAAATTTATCAAGATCCATGATTGAGTTAATTATGGTAACTTTTTGTTTCCTAATTTGGATCTTGATACCTTGATTTGATTAGTGTTTTGAGGTCCCCTAGTTGTTAGAATACTACTGATGTAGTCCACCCCTTGATTAGTACCCTTTTGAACCACCAAATTCGGATTTCATATCTTAAAACTCTGTTTTTTAGGCTATCGTCTCGCATTGGTCGACCGATTGGTCGACCGGACCACTCGACCAATCCACTCGACCAATGAGTACAACAACTCCAGATTTGGTCTGCTTCGGATGTTTTGATATCTTTTCTCGTTAGGGATCTTTCCTAATATGTTGTATATACTTGTTTAGGACCTTCTTCTCAAGTTTGCCAAGATCTTACTTGATTTCTTAGGATTCCTTTGCGAGTTATAAAAGGTAAGGATGGTTATTTCCTTAATTACATAGATAGCATGAATCTAGTTTCTATATTTGAATATCATAGATATGATTCCTAAATTAGATTCTTACAATGATATACTACTGTTGCATAACTTTGATTACGTAGTATTACTTATTCATATTAAATTGATTCATGTATGATTTACTTACCAATGTTATACAAGTGATTGTAATTATTGATTTCTTTCCATATATGAAGTTACCATATATGTGATGATATGAATTGATGCATGTGTATGCTTAAGTATGGTTTGGAAAGGAGAGGTGTCCTTTTGACACTTCTGTCCTTGGACTACTACGGGAATATTATGGGATGTTTCCGGAGATGCCCTCTGGACACCTTCCTAAACCGTTGGATGACATATCTAGGATTGTCTAGTAGTGTTGGGCTAGGATGTCCTGTTATGTCGACCCTAATCGGAGGGGTATTGAGACCGAACGACCCGTGGTAGCAATGGGGATTCATGGGCGCTCAAGACCGGTAACCAACCCGTGAGAGGACAGGAATCACATTGTGGGGGCCATTTATTGGTAGGGTTGCATATGGTTAGACTTGGGCTCACGGGCGCTTAAGACCGGTAACCAACCCGTGAGAGGACGTGAGAGCTTCCCGTTTACCATATGTGGATAACCAATAGGGTTGATGAGTCCGTAGTCCGAGTTGGTCGGTGCCATAGGATACGCCGACTCTAGTGTGAAGGATACCGGAAAGGATCGTCGGGACGAGGAATGGAAGTATCTCGGATCCGACTTGATGTAACTAAGTAGAAGACTTGCATTTGGCTAGGTTTTACCCCGACATGCGCCGCACTTATACCAAATGGTTGTGAGAGAGTGTGTTGACTTAACCCCCTGCCAAGGTTTGTCCCGAGGGATGAAGGACCCATTACCAATCGGCTGCTCAAGACCGGTGAAATGATCCGTGAGAGAATCCAAGATATCTTAAATGGTTGAGGATGTGAGTGGACTTTCCTAAAGAAGTACGGTGCTATGACTTAAAGCATGTCCGCCAATAGAGACCAGCATACATAGAGTTAGATTCATTCATTCATTGTTTGTCTCATATCATATTGCATTTATGTTTGTTCGGGAATCCTGCCATTTATGTTATTATGGATTTTTAATCGCCTTACCGAGTTTCTTTGAAACTCATTCCTTTATTGTACAATGTTGTTAGACTATCCTGCAGTGTCGAGTACTATGACGGTCCCTATGAAGAAGCGCAAGGCGAAGAGGCATATCTCCAGGAAGGTGATTGCGGTTACCACAATTACTCTGAAGATCCCGCGGGTGGTTATGCTCCGTACGATGCTTAGTCCGACCATTGAGTGGAAGCGTCCTTGTGCCATTTATGAGATTTACACTTACAAGGATGTTGTCTATAAAGTGGAGAACAATTTAGTTACCCAATGTACTAGCTACTGGGATTAGATTTTATTTAGTTTATTCTCTTTAGAGCTACTTTTCCGCTGGTTGTAAAGTGGGATTTTTGCCTCACTTTACTTATCTGTTTGATACTCTGATTATATCTATTATTCTGATTCATCTATGGTTCATTCTTTCTTTATTGGATCTATGATTTATCTTCCGCACTTTTATTATGATTGTTCATGATTATGTTATTGTTTATGTGGGAGGTTGATCACTCGATACCTGATCTTCGGGCTGTGGATCACACTCTCGGGTATGCCAGATAGGGTACCGGCTGGGAGGGCGTGACACAACTCATATTGGATCTGAGCAACTAGAGGAGTTCAAGTCAAAATTAAAGACTTTCCTTCAAGAAAACAGAGATGTATTCGCATGGTCTGCTGAATACATGCCTAGGATAAATCGATAGGTGGCGGAACACAAGCTTTGGATAGACCCAAAAGCCAAGCCGGTGATCCAAAGAAGAAGAAACTTTTCAATCGAAAAGCATGAAGTTATTAGAAGCAAAGTTGAAGTTGAAGAATTCCAGATTCATTGAGCCTATTAAATACCCAACTTGGTTGGCCAACGTGGTGATGGTTAAGAAGGCTAATGGGAAGTGGAGGATGTGTACTGACTACACGGACCTCAACAAATCTTGCCCGAAAGACTATTATCCCTTGCCTTGGATAGATCTGTTGATAGATGCTACAGCCGGATATGAGACCCTAAGTTTTATGGATGCATATTCAAGATACAACTAAATTCTCATGAATCAGGTGGATGAAAAGTTTACTGCTTTCATGACCGATCATGAGAGTTTCTATTACATGGTCATGCTGTTCAGCTTAAAGAACGCTGGAGCAACCTATCAGAGAGTAGTGAACAAAATTTTCAAAGACCTGATCGGGAAGAATATGGAAGCTTATGTTGACGATATGCTGGTCAAAAGCATCGCACGTTCTGGACACATTGCTGATCTCGCAGAGGTATTTTCAGTATTGCGAAAATACCAAATGAGGCGAATCTAGAGAAGTGTGCGTTCGGTGTGCTTCAAGAAAGTTTTTGGGTTTTATGGTATCTCAAAGAGGTATAGAGGTTAACCCAGCCAAAATACAAGTTTTGCTTAACATGGAGCATCCAAAAACCGTTCGGGACGTGCAGTGCTTGACAGGCAAAGTAGCTGTGTTAAATCGCTTCATCTCGCAGTCAGGAGAAAAGTGCCTTCCTTTCTTCAAGGCCTTGAAGGATTTAAAGGGAAGCAAGGAAGCTCGATGGACGGATGAATGCCAAAAAACATTCGAAAGTCTAAAGGAAACTCTAGGAAAGTCACCTTTGTTGTCTAGACCAAAGAAAGGAGAAACTTTACAGGTTTATTTGGCCACTTCAACCTCGGCTGTAAGTGCGATTCTAGTTCGGGAGAAGGAAAGGAAGCAATGGCCTATCTATTATGTTAGCCATGTGCTCCTAGATGCAGAGACGCAATATTCACAGATTAAGAAATAGGCTTTGCCTTTGATGATTGCGGCCAGAAAACTTCGACCATATTTCCAAGCACACCCGATCGAGGTATTAACAAATTTTCCTTTGAAAAAAGTTCTTCATAAACCCAATTTGTCGGGAAGAATGGTGGCATGGTCAGCTGAGCTTGGTAAATTCCAAGTGAATTTCAAATCTCGCACAGCAATCAAGGCTCAGGTGTTAGCAGATTTTGTCGTGGAAACCATGACTCCAATAGAAGAAGAAATCGAACCGAGTATTCCAACCATGTGGGAGGTATACATTGACGGTTCAAGCAATAAGCATGGAGCCGGAGCAAGTATTCTACTTAAGAGTCCAGCAGGTTTTATCATTTGGTATGCATTGAGATTCGCATTTGAAGCTAGCAACAATGATGCCGAATATGAAGCCTTGATAGCCGGACTACGTTTGGCGAAAGCTTTGGCAATAGCATACGTCACTATATACAGTGATTCGCAGCTAATAGTTAATTAGGTGCAAGGAGGGTACGGCATAAAAGAGCCCCGATTACAAAAGTATCAAGAAATTGTGCGGGCATTATAAAAAGAATTCAAGGACCTGAAGGTGTGTCAGATCCCGAGGAAGGAGAATATGATAGCGGACGAACTATCAAGATTGGCTAACACCAAAGAAAAGACAATCGACCCTTCGGTTTACATAGAAGAGTTGGCTATTTCAAGCAATCAAGAAAAAGAAATATCTTATATCGAGATTGAACGCTGCTGGATGGACCCGATCATAGAGTATCTTCGGGATGACAAGCTACCAGAGGACGTGAAGGATGCCCGAAAGATTCGAGTGCGAGCATCAAGATTTACTTTGTTAAATGGAAGATTGTATCGAAGATCTTATGCTGGTCCACTCCTGAGGTGCTTAGGTCCTAAAGGATCACAAACCGCTTTGGCCGAAGTTCACAAAGGAATTTGTGGGGCGCATATGGGTGGTCATGCCCTAGCTCACAAAATCCTAAGGCTCGGGCTGTATTGGCCAAAGCTCCAAGAAGCTGCAATGAAGTACGTTTGTGTAAAATCCAGCCCAAACCTAACCAAGACACCCTATTTGTTTTGGGATAAAGAAAGACTCGTTTGATGTTAGACCTTAAAGTTGGACCTTGATTTCAGTGTTATTATCTTTGAAAGCCTTAGGAAGTCATGCCAGACCTTTCCCTGAGGGTAGATCTGTAATATCGGGCCTTATCCTAACCTTGACCCGGCCCGGAATCTATTATGTTTGTAGGTCCGAAGACCCGAAGTGGGGGAAAAGGAGACTTGTGGACCCTTTTGGTTGATGATTTGGTGTCGAAACCCAAGCCCATGGACATTGACGATGATGCCCCTCACTTGAGAGCATTGTCAGTGTAAGTTTTGAACTTGTGCACCAAAGAGGGGTGAATTAGTTGAAATACCTAATGAACTCTTGTGCTCAATCCTAAGGTGTTTCCCAAAACTAGACTTTTTGATGGACTTTTAGGAGAAAACCCCACTCAATTTGACCCCATATAGCCCTCCAAATCCTTGTCCGAAGTTTCTAAACTATGTCTGGCAAATCCTGCTTGCGCATCGAAGAAGGTGAGCTTATTTGGTGGACCTAATGACTCCCATGCTTGATCTGAAAGTATTTATGGAAACTACACTTCTTTATTGACTTGTAATTGAAAACCTCACTCAATTTGACCTCGTATAGCCCTCTGAATCCCTGTTCGAAGTTGCTGAACTATTCCTGGATTTTCTGCTGAAACCTGTTTTGGTCGATCCTCTTTGGTCGATGCCATCAACCAAAGAACATCAACCAAAGTTGCCTAGATTCGAGAAAAAGATGCTTTTGGGATATTCCTTCCTCTATTTAAGTGAAACCTCGAACCTATAACCATATTTTACTCATTTCAACACCTGAGAACGTGGGAAGGCTCCTCTTAGGCTCCTCCTTGGCTTGGGTGATGATCTTCTACAAGAATCATTGTCTTTCTTCTCTAGTCTCTTCTCCAAGGTATGTAATCTCTCACTCTCTCTCTAATATACTTCTACCTCATCTTGTTCTTGCTACTAAGTTCATGAAGAAGGTGCTGCAACCTTGCAACCACCTCTTCTACAAGCTCTTTTACTTTGATTAAACCTCTCTTCACCCTTTCCATGCTATGATTCTCATACATGATGTTCTTGCTTTCTTATTTTGATTTTTCTCTTCTTTACAACATGAATTCATCTCTTAATCTGATTTTCTCTTTCAATTAGGTCTGATTATATGTTAGTATGTATCTCTAATCTACTGCCCATCATTCCCTTAATCGAATTCCTAAGTTCTCTTGCAATTGCAATTGATTTCATTGAAGAACATGATTCTTGCAAGTTTGAACCTAAGGTTTCAAATTGGAAGTTTTCAATTTGACCATTGGATCATGTTAATTCTTGCTATGTAGTCTCCTGCTACAATTCCTAGCATCCCCTCCAAGTTTCAGATCAATCCGAACCCCGGAAGACAATTTTGGTCCATCCTCTTTGGTCGATGCCATCGACCAAAGACCATCGACCAAACTTGTTGCTGACAGCAACCTTGCTCCGTTTTGACACGTTCAACCTCCGATTTTCCCGATTTCTTTTCTAACCTTTCATTTATGTTTGTCTAGGGTCTTATTACCATCTTTGGATCATTCTTTTGAGATTGTTGGATTATCATCATCGCGACTTAAGGTAAGGACGGTTGTTACCATAACTGTAAAATCCAGCTTTTACCTAACCTTGACCCGACCCG
Organism: Hakea prostrata; assembly: GCF_041222555.1. Lineage (NCBI taxonomy): Eukaryota > Viridiplantae > Streptophyta > Magnoliopsida > Proteales > Proteaceae > Hakea > Hakea prostrata. Next base: position 23,756,056 of record NC_142607.1, on the reverse strand, counting down.
GTCATTGTTGTGTTTGTAGATCCGAAGACCCGAAGTGGTGGTAGGAGGGACTTGTGGGCCCTACTGGTTGATGACGTAATGTCGGAACTCCAATTCATGGACATTGATGATGCTGCTCCTTCCTTGAGTACATTACCAGTGTTAGGTTAGAATCTGCGCACTGATGAAGAGTGAGACAGTTGAGATATCAAACGGTCTCCGGTGCAAAATCCGAAGGTACTCCCTAAAACTAGACCTCTTGAGTGAACTGTAGGAGAAAACCTCATGCAAATTGACCTTGTATAGCCCTCCAAGTCCGCACCTAAAGTTGCTGAACTATTCTGTGAAATTCTGCAGAAACTGTTTTGGTCGATACTATTGGTCGATACTATCGACCAAATGTATCGACCAACAAGTTTGCTGAACCCAGATTTAAAGATTATTGGAATATTCTTTTCTAATTATTTATTCCTCGAGACTGGAGCCCTATTCTCGCGTTTTTAACATCTGGGAACGTGGGAGAGCCTCCCAAGAACTCCTCCTTGGTAGTGGTGAAGCATCTTCTTCATCAATCATTGCCAACCACTCCTTCCTACTTTCTTGTTCCACTTTAAAGGTATGACTCTCTCTCTCTCCTAATCACTTTCTCACTCATCTTTTCTCTATTTTACTGTTGGGACCATGGCCAAGGTGCTGCAACCTTGCATACACCTTGCCATGAACCTTCTAAACCCCATACAATGATGTTTTCACCAATATGACTATGATTGATTCACCTCATGATCATTAACTACACATTTCCATGATTTATTGCTTACCAACTTGCTTTATTTACCAAAACTGAGATGAAACTCATGAGTAACCTAATCTATACCTTGCACATGTGTTCCATGTTACTTCTAAACGATTCCCTACCTAATCCCCCATGTTTTCCCCTAATTTGCATTGAGATGTAGCCAATGCCATGACCTACAACTCTTAACCTTAATATGTCGATTTGGGGATTTCCAAATGGACCATTGGATTATGAAAGTTTCTTGATAATTAGTGTCCCCATATTGTGTTCAGACTATCCTTCAAGTTTCATGTCGACCAAGACCCGGAAGACCAAATCTGGGCAAGAATCCAAAAAACTAGCTTGCTGTCCTGGAATTGATTTGGTCGATACTATTGGTCGATACTATCGACCAAATGTATCGACCAATAGAAGTTGCTGTCAGCAACTTTTGCCTAGTTCTGATTCGTTTGATCTCCAATTGTTCTGATTTCTTCTCTAGCCTTTCATATATGCTTGTTTAGGACTTTAAGGCTATTTGGGCCACTTGCTTGTGATCTTGGACCATTCTCATCTCCGATTCAAGGTAAGGATAGTTATCGATATAATTACCTAAGATATGAAATTTTGACTTGGTATCCCTAACTTAGGAAATATAGTTTCTATTTCATATTCTTATCATGTTAGACTTGCTACATATGTCTTTCAACAGTAGCTTTGTGTTTACATCATGTTATTTCAATGTCTTATCATGTTTATCAATTTCAATATATGATGACTTATGTCAATGTCACGAATTGAATGTTTATTATGATGTTGTATTTTGTGAACTGATATGATGAACTTGGGCATGTGATTGCTTAAGTATAACTTGGGATTGAGGGGTACCCTACTGGTGCTTCTGTCCTTGGACATCGGAGGGAATAGTATGGGATGTTCTCCGAAGGTGTCCATCGACGCTTCCCGGGTTATTGAATGACATACATAGGACTTGTTTAGATGTATGGCGAGGATGTCCCTATCATATCAGACCCGATTCGGAAGGGCATTGAGACCGAACAACCCGTGGTAGTAGTGTGGATTTGTGGGCGCTCAAGACCGGTATCCACTCCGTGAGAGGACATAAATTGCATTACGGTTACCCGAAAGGGGCCATGTATTGGTAGGGTTGCAAATGGCTAGACTTGGGCTCACGGGCACTCAAGACCGGTGAAATGATCCGTGAGAGGGACGTGAGAGCTTCTCGTTTACCATTTGTGGATGACCAATAGGGTTGATGAGTCCGGTGAGTAATATCCGTGACTCTAGTGTGAAGGATACCGGAAAGGATCCCGAGAGGGGAGGAATGGACGTATCTGGAACTGACATGATATGATTAAGTAGATGACTTGCATTGGGCTAGGCTATACCTTGACATGCGCCAATACTTAGACTAAACGGTGATGTGAGAGAGTGGTGACCGAAACCCCCAACCATGGATTTGTCCGAGAGGGATGCAGGACCCAATTTCCCCCGGTGATGAGTGACTGAGACTACCCAAAGAAGTATGGTGCTATGACTTAAAGCATGTCTACCATAGATGACCAGCATACTTAGAATAAAATCATATTGCATTATATGCTTCATACCATCTGCATCATGTTATGATTATCTTGTGGTTTATGTGTGATGGAATAACTTCCTTGTTGAGTTCTTTTGAACTTTTCCTTTTCTGTTGCAATATTTTGTTAGGCTATTCTACAGGTGATTACTCTGATGGTACCCTCCCTGAGGCGGACCCGGATACCTCATACTACTATCCGAAGGCTAGCTACACCGAAGAAGATCACCCGGCGTACCAGGGTTAGCCCTGGAGTTGTATGGGAGCAGTCATGTTGGATCTCCATGGTCCTCACCTTTGAGGAGGACATATCCATTGTGGAGGAGACTTATGAGTAGTTACTACTTCTTTTGTGACAGTTAAACTTAGAAGAATTGTAATAACTTTAACTTTAACTTACCTTCATAACTTGAGACTTGTACTTAACTAAATTTTGACCTCACTTCCGCTTGGTGAAGGAGTGGATTCCGCCCACTGTCTTCTTAATTTATCTGATTTGATATTTATTTCCACACTCTGATTATCCATGATATCTTATCCCTGAATTCTATTTTATTGATTGTAGCTTAATATTGATTGTTCATGATTGTGTTATTGTCGATGTGGCTGATGTGGTCTCTGAACTATGGATCTTCGGGGCTGTGGATCACATCCCGAGTATGCCAGATAGGGTACCGGCTGGGTGGATGTGACAATAACTACATAGATTATGTGATTCTTGCTTCTATGTTAGAGACTTAGTAGATTTACCTTCTTTATCGTATTTCCTACAGTATATGACTGTTATAAGTACTTCAAGTATAGTAGTGCCATGTTTACATATTCTTTTGTTATTATGATTATTTATTCTTAATAAATTCATATGTAATTGATCATGTTATGGTATGTATCTTTCTATATGATGAAATGTCATTTATGTATGATATGATGGAATTGAGAATGTGATTGAATAGGTATGATTTGGGATTGGGGAATGTCCTATTGACACTTCTGTCCTTGGACATTGGAGGGAATAGTATGGGATGTTCTCCGAAGATGCCCATCGACACTTTTCCGAATTATTGGATGACATACATAGGACTTGTCTAGATGTATGGCTAGGATGTCCCTGTCGTATCAGATCCAAATCGGAAGGGCATTGACAAGGAACGACCCGTGGTAGTAGTGTGGATTTGTGGGTGCTCAAGACCGGTAACCATCCCATGAGAGGACATAAATCGCATTGCGGATACCCAAAAGGGGCCATTTATTGGTAGGGTTGAAAATGGCTAGACTTGGGCTCACGGGTGCTCAAGACATGTAACCAACCCGTGAGAGGACGTGAGAGCTTCCCGTTTACTATTTGTGGATGACCAATAGGGTTGATGAGTCCGTAATCCGGGATTACGCTAACTCTAGTGTGAAGGATACCGGAAAGGATCACCTGGGGAGAGGAATGGACGTATCTGGATCTGAGTTTATACGACTGAGTAGATGACCTGCATTGGGCTAGGCTTTACCATGACATGCACCAATACTTATATACCAAATGGTGATGTGAGAGAGTGGTGACCGAATCCCCTACCATAGTTTGAGAGGACTTTACCCAACTACCACGGCAATCCCCAAGATACATAATGGGTTGAGGGGGAGTGACTGATGACCCAAAGAAGTATGAAGCTATGACCTAAAGCATGTCTACCAATAGAGACTAGCATACATAGAGTTAGATTCATACATGCATCATCTGTCTCATATCATATTGCATCGTGCTATGTTCTGTATCATGTAATTTATGTTATTATGGAATGGCCTACCTTGCTGAGTTCTTTTGAACTCACTCCTTTTTGCAATATCTTCTGTTAGACTTTTTTGCAGGTATTACTACTGTTGACTATGATGGTCAACACTCTGAAGACCAAGTTGATGACCCATACCCCATTGGTCATGGTGTACAAGTTGATAAAGACTAGTAGTCCGAAATTAGGACTTATCTAGAGCAGTTCAGTTTTGCACTTATGTGTTAGGGATGGGATATCGCCTCATTCCCTTTTTAACCTTTTTATTTGATTTGTCGAGACCGTAGTTTAGTTCGTTCCTTTGTCATTTTGGGAACCGGTTGTAACCCTTAATTTTATTCGATCTACCTTCCGCTAATGTTGTAGAGGGAATTTCCACCTCATTTCCGCATGTTGATCATTTATTTTATTGGTATCTTTTCCGCACTCTGATGTCCTTTGTGATACTTCTAAGATATTTTCTTGACTTTTATTATTAAATTATTTGAATACAAAGAATTATTCTTGCTTTTGATTTTATTATTGTGCTAAGTGGCTATGATCGTTCCTAAACTTGATCGGCGGGACCGTGATTCACCCCCGGGTAATCCCAGATAGGGTATCCCCTTGGTGGATTTAGGGCGGGATGTGACAGTTCGTGCCTGCAACAATTGTCAAATTCACGCAACAGTATCAAAAAGACCGGCTGAAACCCTAACGTCAATTCTTGATCCTATCCCGTTTGCAATGTGGGGAATTGATATTATGGGAAAATTCACCAAGGAATCTGGCGGACGAGAATATCTCATTGTGGCAATTGATTATTTTACCAAGTGGGTAGAAGCAAGCGCTTTGGTAACTATCACTGAGAAAAAGGTAGAGAAGTTCGTCTTGGAGTCTATAATTTACAAATTCAGGATGTCAAAGATCATTGTTACCGATCACGGAACACAATTTGACAATCCCCAGTTCGAGCAATTCTGCAGCACTTATCAAATCGAACACCGAATGTCTTCAGTGGCATACCCACAGAGCAACGGTCAGGTGGAAGTCACGAACTGAACGCTGTTAAACGGAATAAAGAAAAGACTCGAGTCAGACAAAGCTTTGTGGGTTGAAGATCTGCAAAATGTTCTTTGGCGTACCGAACCACGGTTTGAACCCCAACTAGAGAAACTCCATTCAAACTAGCGTATGGATCTGAAGCATTAGTACCCGTGGAGGTAATGGCAGGGACACTATGAGAAAGAGAGTTTGAGGAAAAAGCGAATGAACAAGGTCTACTAGACAGTCTCGACTTGCTGGATGAAGTTCACACAAAAGTAGTTGCCCGAACTCAGCAGTACCAGCGAAGGATAGCATCTCACTACAACTCTCGAGTTCGACGTCGCCAATACCAATCGGGAGATTTGGTTCTAAGGAACACGTTGGCTTCAGATCCTCGTAATCAAAAGAAACTGGATCCCTCTTGGGAAGGACCATATATGATAGTCAAGCCACTCGGCTCGGGAGCACACAAGCTAAAGAACATGACCACCGGACAGGAACTAGACCGATCGTGGAATGCAAGGCACTTGAAGAAGTACTATCCTTAAAGATTTACCATTTTCGTTTCTAATGTAGTATTTCCCTCATTCAATGCAATTTCAAGTTCCAAACAACCAATCTTTTGATTGGGGGCTACTATATATCAGTACTTGAATGAAGAATCAAAAGGCTTTGGTTTAAAACCCGAGTGAGACCTTCAAAAAGGCATCGGCTTAAAACCCAAGTGGGACCTTCTACGAGGCATCGGTTTAAAACCCGTGTGGGACCTCCGAAAGCTTAGAAGAATTTTCAGGATTCTCTAAGTAAAGGCATCGATTTAAAACCCGAGTGGGACCTTCTACAAGGCATCGGTTTAAAACCCTAGTGGGACCTCTGAAAGCTTAGAAGAATTTTCAGGATTCTCTAAGTAAAGGCATCGGTTAAAAACCCGAGTGGGACCTTCTATGAGGCATTGGTTTAAAACTCGAGTGGGACCTCTGAAAGCTTAGAAGAATTTTCAGGATTCTCTAACTAAAGGCATCGGTTTAAAACCTGAGTGGGACCTTCTACAAGGCATCAATTTAAAACCCGAGTGGGACCTCCAAAAGCTTAGAAGAATTTTCAGGATTTTCTAAGTAGAGGCATCGGTTTAAAACCCGAATGGGACCTCCGAAAGCTTAGAAGAATTTTCAGGACTCTCTAAGTAAAGGCATCGGTTTAAAACCCGAGTTGGACCTTCTATGAGGCATCAGTTTAAAACCCGAGTGGGACCTCTGAAAGCTTAGAAGAATTTTTAGGATTCTCTAACTAAAGGCATCGGTTTAAAACCTGAGTGGGACCTTCTACGAGGCATCGATTTAAAACCCAAGAGGGACCTCCAAAAGCTTAGAAGAATTTTCAGGATTTTCTAAGTAGAGGCATCGGTTTAAAACCCGAGTGGGACCTCCGAAAGCTTAGTAAAATTTTCAGGATTCTCTAAGTAAAGGCATTGGCTTAAAAGCCAAGTGGGACCTTCAACAAGGCTTTGGTTCCAACCAACTAAGTCCTTCCAAAGAAAAGGCTTCGGTTCTGACCGACTAAGACCTTCCAAAACAAAGGCCTCATTTCCAATAATTCTAAGGAATTGTTCAGAAGAAGACTTTGGTGAAAAACCCGAATATCTTTGGCGATCGACAAAGTTTAAAGATAAAGTTAATTCTTTATTTCTTTAACGACCAAAAGGGGCCAACCTTTACAACATCAAAAAGTTCTCAGAAATACATATGAGACAACAAGTGTTGGGGTCAAATCCTCATAAACAGTGAATTCTAAATATCATCATCAGTGATTGCGAATAGTTCTGTAAGCTTCCATTTGTCGAAGGAGAGTCGGGAAGAAAAACCAAAGCAGCTTTCTTGAAGCAACACAGAGTCAAGAAGAAAATTTGAAGAAGCCCTCATGTGCCGAAACAGAGTCGGGAAGACATACCCAGGCAAGGCCCCTCACCCTCGACGAATGCGAAAAGTTCCGTAAGCTCCCACCTACAAAAGCTTGAGGAAAACTCCGCAATTCCATACTCTTTGTCTAGCTTTTCCAGCATCCTATTGCAAAGAATTCCGTAAGCTTCCCCCAGCAAAGACAAGTAGAAAGAAGAACAGGAGCAATGTCAAGCTCTAGGCTTCACCCTCTTTGCCCTTTTCGACCGATACCGAAGCTTGATCTACAGCCTGGTTGACGTTCAGGGCGGCTTCTTCATAGACCAAGTCCCTGAAAGGGGTCAAAGGAGGAGAATCGTCAAGATATAACAATATATCCGGATCCTCAGTAGGCATATCTCCCAGGTCTTCAGTCCAGTCGAGCAGGGGAAGTCCCAATTCTCCAAATACTTCTGAAGGGTAGTGTTGCTGGTGAGGAGCCATATCAAAGTTTGGATCTCTCCTTAAGATCAACTTCCAGACATCATTCTGCCCTTCCCGGTAAGCCTGTAAATGAAAAATATCCAACAAATCATCAAAAGGCTTACTGTGCAAGTATTGGAAGATGCAAGCCCTCCGGACCTCGACAATGATATGTTCTGGTAAAGAGGGAACTGCTTGCCTTTGGGGTTCGGTGGTTCTCGCCTCGGATTCCTTCAATGCCTCTGAGAGCCTTTCAACTTCATGTTCTAACTTGTGATTGCTCTCGTTAGCAACGTCCAATGAAGAGAAAAGCTGCAAGATCTTCGTGTTCTTCACTCGGGCTACTTCCTAGAGTTCGTCCTGAAGGCGTTTGATCTCAGCATCTTTGGCTTTGACTTCCTCACGAAGCTTAAAAAGATCGGACTGCAATCGCCCGATCCGAATAACTGACTCCTCTTGTTTGTGGAAGTTATCAGCAGTACTCCTACAACATTATCAAAGTTATTCAGAGAATGAGGATGATCCAAAAGGAAGGCAGAGGGAGAAATAATACTTACATTACTAATGAGTTCACGAAGGCCTCGTCGGGAACGACATTGAAGGCTCTGCTTTAGGCAGGCATCTGGGCGAAAGTGCACCATTCCAATGCCTTGTCAAAGTTTCTCACAATGTCAGACCTCTACAATGACCAGGCAGGCCTATATATTTCATCATCAGAATGAGGAAGTTTTTTCTTAGAAGCAACGCCCTTGGCTTTCTAAAAAACGACCCGATCCTCCACCATCGGGATAGCAGCTTCCACAACCAAGGGAGCTTGGAGGAAGATGCCAACGAGGCAACAGTTGTGATCTTTGGGATCGGGACGTCAGGAGAAGGAGTCACCATTCCCTCCTCAGGCCGACTTGCCATCTTCTCTATGGGTGATGCTAACAGGACGATGGCCAGTGCCTTGGGGGTCCAAACTTCGGAAGGAGTGGCATCTACCTTTTCAAACTTCATAGCATCTTTCTCTGTTGAGGAAGTCTTCTTAGCAGCCCTTGCTCGAATGGCACTATCATCGAACTTTGGAGGCACTGTGAAGAATAACAAGAATACTTGTCAGAATGCAGGGCCTAAAACCCTAGAAGTATCCAAGGTGATCAAGAAAGAAATCTAGACCAAAGTATTTGGTCTTCTCATTAAGACGGTCAGAAATGCATTCTGACGTCCAAAAATGAAGCTTCTAAAGCCAAAAAGCTGGCAGTGAAGTAAAAATCCACAGTTTTTCACTTCGGAGTTCACCAGGGAAAGAAGAACAAAAAGAAAGAAAAGAACGAGCAAAGGAAGAACTCACTCGTTCAAAGCCTTGCTGCAAATCTTCAAACTGTGAACCTTCAACAGGAAGAGCGAGGGTTATGAGTGTTAAAGGGATTTTTGCAGAGTTTTGTTACAACGTTCGTAAGGTGTCAAAGCACATCGAAGGGGTTTAAATAGCCCATTGAGGTGTTACAAAGGGACGTAACTCCAGCAAATCAAAGGCCAAGAAAGAGCGATGGTTCAAGTACCAATCACAGGATCCCAGATCAACGGCTACAAGATAATGACTTTCAAAATTCAAAATAAATGAAGTCGAGTTGCCGCAAGCTTCCACGTGGCAAGATAACATCAGTTATGAAGGAGTGCAGCTCGAGAAACGAACCATCACCCATTTGCAATAAATGTGATGGAACGGAAATTTTTTCTTGGGAAGGAAAACCCAGAAATAATTACAAGAAAAACATTTGATTCTCTCCAGAAGGATCATGCCAAAGGCAACATTCACAAGTGACAAAAGACGGAGTTGATCGTGATAGTAAGGAAACTGAAGTTTCGAGAAACAGGGCATCGGGAAACCGAATGAGTCCCCAAATGAAGTATCGGTTCTAAACCGAATAAGACTTCTAAAGGTTGGAGCATTGGTTCTACACCGAATGAGACTCCCGAATGATGTGGCCAAGGCTTATCCCAAACGTGGCATAACCGAAAGTTAAACTAAGCTCCCGAGGGAGACACAAGTTAGACCAGGAGGAGTCAAGTTGATATTATCTGGATATTCCCAAAAGGGAAATCTCACAAGTCAATCATAATAGTAAGTATGCTCTTACGACGAGTAATTATGGTCAATTCATATATTTATGAAATGGCCATAGGGGGCCAACCCTTATACAAAATCAAAAAAAAAAAAAGGGGGGGGGAGATTTTTCATTCTTGTGCAGGTTGATGAACTGGAGTGGTTGAAGGATCTGCTATTGAAGCTTGTCCCCGAGGGTCCTGGTTTTCACCGACTCCCTCATTTTTAGGAAGGGGCGGAGAGTCACTAAGGTAGGCATCAAGATCAGGATTGGACAGATAGGGATCATCATCTTCTTGGGCCCACTGCGGAAGAGACATCTTCAGCCTATCAAAAACTTCTGAATGACAAACTTTCTTGAAAGGAGAAGTGTTAAACGAAGGATCAGCTTTCAGAATGGCCTCCCACACGTCATTTTGTCCCTCTCGATAGGCCTGAGTATTGAACGGGATCATCAATTTGCTGAAGGGAACATTGTTCAAGTATTTCCGAATGCAAGCTTTCCGGAGATCCTGAGAGAGATGTTCAGTCTTGGAGGGGATGATCATTGACTCAAGATCTTTTTTCTCCTTGATCAGAACATCGACCCTCTTGTCAAGATTAGTAGCGATCCCTTCAAACTTCTTTGACTCACGAGTTAAAGCTCCAATGCGGCTATTGGCCAGATTGAGATCTTTCTTAAGACGCCCAATCGAGGCGTTTTCTTCTTCAAGCGCGGCCATCTCTTTCTTCAATCGGGCAAACTCTGAGTCCGCCGACCTCACCTGCTCCTCATAATATTGAAGTCGAGTGAAGGTGCGGCCCAAACGGTTTAAAGCCTCCATTTGTTGATAGAAATTCTCCACATCAATCCTAGTAAGAGGAAGAATTGTCAAAAACTCTGAAAGATGCTATAATCAGAAAAATGACAGCCCAGAAAAGGAAATTACCTGGTAGAAGTACGAACGAGCACATCATCATCAAGGGCTTCGAAAGCTTGACAGTCGGCTGGCATCAGGCAAAGTGAGCTCCACTCAGCAGCTTTCTCAGAGTCGATCGTAACCCGATCGGATGCGCCCAAGGTCCATTAGGGAGCAAAGACCTCCGATTCCTGGGTCTTCTATTGCTTCTTCGGGACAGTAGCGTCGATCGGGTCATGCCTCCTTTTGGTTCGGACAAGAGGAGGGACGACCTCAATGTGAAACCCAGCCCTAACCTTGACCCGGAAACCCTATTGTTTGTAGGTCCGACAATCCAAAGTAAAGCAAGAAGTCGGCTATGGGCCATCCCAGTGGAAGACTTGGTGGCTAGCTTGGAATCCATGAGTGTTGATGTCAGTGTTCCATTTATGGAAACTGCACCCTGATGAAGATGGAATTAGTTGATAGACTTGGAGTGCTCTCTGTCATGGTTCGAAGGCATTTCTACCTACTAGGTAAGTCACATGATGTGTGTGCAAAACCCCTTTATGTTTGGATTTGATCTGAGCCTTCATTTCCCTGTTTTGGACTTGCTGTTTTGATTGGTCGACTGGACCAGTCGACCAATCCAATCGACCAATGGGATCTGATTTTGCTAATTAGGTCTTTGCTTGCTCTATTTAAGTCCAATCACGAGTCTACTTCGTATTTTCTGCCTCCAAACTCTTTGGAAGGTACCAGAGCCCTCTGCAAGTCATCTCCCTTGCATCCTTGGTGATATCTTAACGGATCTTCGTCAAAACTCGTGCTTTTACACAAAAAGGTATGTGATCACCCTCTTCTATGTTTCATCTTTGATTCTTCATTATTATTCTTTCCTTTTCTGATTGAGGACAGTAGTAGTGATGTTGTATCTCTGTTGCAACCATCACTATACTCTTTTCCCTCTCTTTTCCTAAGGATCTAAAGCTTGGTGGATGATCTTCATCAAGATCATCACTCGCTTTTGAAGGAAAGGTTGTATTCATTCACTTTCCTTATTTAGATTGATGTTCTTCAGTCTTAGATCTAATTTTCTTGAAGATCTATGCATGTTTCTCATGATTCCTTTATCACAAACAGTGATCCATCATCTTATTGTTCTTGTCCATGATTTGTACTATGAATTCTTCAAGAACCATGATTGATCTAATTATGGTAACTTTTGTTTCCTAATTTGTAACTTGAAGACTTGATTTGATTACTATTTTGAAGTCCTCTATATACAAGTATACTGCCATTGTAGTTTCCCCCTTGTTTAGTACCCTTTTGAACCACCAGATTCGGTTTCATATTCTAAAAACTCTGATTTTCTAAGGCCACTGTCTCTGTTGGTCGACTCATTGGTCGACTGAGGCAGTAGACCAATCCAATCGACCAATGAGTACAGCAACCTCATATTTGGTCTGTTTTGGATGTTTTGATATCTTTCCTTTTTAGTATCTTTCCTAATATGTTATATACACTTGTTTAGGACTTTCTTCCCAAGTTTAGTCAAGGTCTTACTTGATTCCCCAAGGTCCTTTGCGAGTTATATAAGGTAAGGATGGTTATTTCCTTAATTACATAGATGGCATGAATCTAGTTTCTATATTTAAATCATTGGTTTATTTCCTTAATTAGATTCTTACAATGATATACTACTGATGCAATTACCTTGATTACAGTAGCATTACTTGTTTATACTAAATTAATTCATGTACGATTTACTTACCAAATATATGCAAGTTGGATGTTATTATTGATTTCTTTCCATATAAGAAGTTACCATATATGTGATGTTATGGAATTATGTTTGTGTATGATTAAGTATGGTTTGGAAAGGAGAGTTGTCCTTTTGACACTTCTGTCCTTGAACAACTACGGGAATATTATGGGATGTTTCCGGAGATGCCCTCTGGACACCTTCCTAAACTGTTGGATGACATATTTAGGGCTGTCTAGTGTTTGGCTAGGATGTCCTGTTATGTCAAACCCTAATCGGAGGGGTATTGAGACCGAATGACCCGTGGTAGCAATGGGGATTCGTGGGTGCTCAAGACCGGTAACCAACCCGTGAGAGGACAGGAATCACATTGTGGGGACCATTTATCGGTAGGTTGCATATGGATAGACTTGGGCTCACGGGCGCTCTAGACCAGTAACCAACCCGTGAGGGGACGTGAGAGCTTCCCGTTTACCATATGTGGATGACCTATAGGGTTGATGAGTCCGTAGTCAGGGACTATGAGGACTCTAGTGTGAAGGATGCCGGAAAGGATCGCCAAGGGCAAGGAATGGACGTATCTGGATCTGACTTGATGTAACTAAGTAGGAGACTTGCATTTGGCTAGGCTTTGACCTTGACATGCGCCAGTACTTAGACCAATGGTGATGTGAGAGAGTGGTGACTTAAACCCCTACCATGGAATGTCCCGAGGGATGCCGAACCCACTACCAAAAGGCATTGTGTGATGAGACCTTCCTAAAGAAGTACGGTGCTATGACTTAAAGCATGTCTGCCAATAGAGACCAGCATACATAGAGTTAGAATCATAATGCATCATGTGTTTCATATCATATAGCATTTTACTCTGCTTTGAAATCCTGCTATTTATGTTGTTATGGATTAACTGCCTTACTGGGTTTCTTTGAAACTCATTCCTTTTGTGCAATGTTTTGTTAGATTACTCTCAGGGTACTGATGACTATGAAAGTCAATATGAGGAAGCACAAACTGAAGAAGCGTACTTCACGCAAGGTGCTGGCAACCATGAAGATTACATTAAGGTTTCCTCAAGTGGTTTTGCTTGTTACCAGGATTAGCCCTACTGTGGAGTGGGAACATCTGAGCGTCATTAATGAAGTGTACGTTTATGAAGACGTTCTTTATAAGATAGAATAGACTTTAGTTTAGTCTGTTATATCTTTCTTTCTTATTTTAGAACCAGATGTAACATTTCTTTTGACTTGCGATCTACTTTCCGCTGGTTGTAGAGTGGGATTCCGCCTCACTTTACTTTATTGATTTAGACATTTGATTGTCTTTCGTACTCTGATTATATATGATTTATTCTTTCCTTATTTGGATCTTTTGGATTATACTTTGTACATTGATTATTTATGTTTATGATTATGTTATTGTCTATGTGGGAGGTTGATTACCTCGATACTTGATCTTCGGGGCTGTGGATCACACACTCGGGTATGCCAGGTAAGGTACTGGCTGGGTGGATGTGACAGTCCTCCTCGGTAGGCTTCTTCCCTTTCCCCGAACCTTCACCCGCGGGTTTTTGTATTCTTAGGCTCCGGGCAGGCAGCTTTGGGATAGGGGAGGCAGTTTTCTCACTGGCAGCCCTTTGGGCCTCTGTTACTACTCGAGGAGATCGTCTCTTAGCAGCCTCAATCCCCTTGATGACATTGGCCCGAATAGCCTCTGTATTAACCCTCAGAGGCACTACAGGAGAGATAGAATTAGATTGGCCATTAGAATTGGCCTGTTCCTCCAAAATCAATTTCTTCAATATCAAAATCATAACCTAGGTATTATACAAACTTTCAGAAGAAAAAAATTATAGGGTAAGAAAAGATTAATTCAGTGAGTAATCTAAGCCATTTAAACATTATATCTTTAATTAGAAGTAAAAAATGTGTGAACCCTTAAATTAAATAGGCAAGAAACCACCGACTAAATGGTCTTGACAGTGCCAAGAATATTTAATGATGATTAATTCCTATCTCTTACAATAATCCAAATCAATTAACTTATGGCAACACAATAGATTTACAAGATTATACAAATTAGAAAGCTTTGCTCAGAACGATCATGACAACCAACAACAAAAGGATGGCTCCAGGATTATAAGTATCTCACTCGCCAGCTTTTTCAAAAAATAACTAAATGTCAACTTCACATCCCTCGCAGAAGGTCAAAAATGCCTACAGAGAAGATCATGCTTCAGAAGGCCAAACCCAATAGGCACAATGGCCGGGGGTCATAGGAGAGAGATATTCCTGCAACTATAAAAATGATGGTATATATATATATATATATATATAAAATAATAAATAAATAAATAAAAACTTGTCAAGGCTAACTTTAGTTAACAGTGAAGTTTGATAATGATGGTGAGATATCGTCTGATATCCAACAGATGTGGCTCACAGCATGGTAACCAGAAGAGGGGCAAAACAACATTTTTTTACCTAATTCCAGATAATGAGTAATGTTCGTCCCTTGTTGCTACTTTTAATCATCTTTATGGACATAAGATTTCTAGTTGAACTCGAAACAACAGAGTAAAAGAATGTGCTCCACTATACCTTCAGTTCCTTCACCCCAAATGTTACATCCACAGGATCACTGTTGTGTGTATATTGCAAAAATTCTTCATTAGGATCTATCCACAGTTGGGTATGTAAGGCATAATCACTGTCCTCTGCAATTAAAATACAAGAGAAGCTTGGGATCCATAAATATAAAAATTAAAAAAAGTTAAAAAAGAAAAATTACAAATATGAGAATATGACAACAATAAATCGCCAAGGACCTTTTGTTGGGTCAGTGTAACTTCTAAGCTCAACTGCTTTCTCTCCTATTTGACCTGCTGCATCAGAAGGTAAAGAAGACGGATTGGTGGCTATGATGATAATCTCCAGCAGGGATGACTGGAAGTTTGCTAGCAATCTGTTGAAGTCTCGAGGCCTCACTACAAAGTTACTCGGAAAGCGACTCCTATTGAGAGAAAGATGTTGAATGTCCGGTTCAATGTTGCATGTGATCCAGTAGGCTTTTCACACACCTACATCAGGTTTCTCAGAACAATGTTTAACACAAGGTGCTTACTCAGATAACCATATATGATAAATAGCATCAACTACATTATCTATAGTGCAGCCCAGCACCTGCTAATAACCTATTCCATAAAATAATTGGTTTCTGGTTTAAAGTTGATAGGTATCTAGTTGAGGGACCATAGCCAATAAGGACCAGATTCTACCAGTCAAACCTAACTATACAGCGCAAAGCCAAAACTTGGATGGCTAGTTTAAGTTCAGTGTCATTCGCTTGATGATCTTTTAAGATAATGCCACACTGATGTGTACCAAAAATACAAATTTCCTCCTTAAGATTGAAATGTAAGTAACAGGTGGCATGATGCTCCAATGCAGTAACTAAGACACAAATCATAATCTGAATTTAGAGGTGAGGAAAGTCATACCTTCAAGAGAATGCTACATCGCACCTGGGCTGGGCTGCTAGTATTGTATAAACATCAAAGAAATGAGGCTTGAATGTTACAGCCTGATAAGCAGACCGTGATGAGTTGAGTGTGTAGAAGGCAAGCTGCACAACACAAAAAACATTTTTATGAAAAGAATAGTGTACTCTGCATCAGACAAACCAGGTCTTACGCCTGATAAGTGGAGTAATGAATTGAGTGTAGAAGGCAATGTGCACTGTCACATCCCCCCAGCCGGTACCCTAACTGGCATACCCGGGAGTGTTATCCACAGCCCCGAAGATCAAGTATCGAGGAAATCATCCTCCCACATATTCAATAACATAATCATAAACAGGAAATAATTACGGTTTAATATTATAAACAAGGTTCAAAACAAGAAATGAATAAACAATATGGTCAGAGTGCGGAAAATGATACCAAATGTAATCACATCAAAAGAAGTAGAGTGAGGCGGAAACTCACTCTACAAATACAGCGAAACGTAGTATAAGTCTAAAAGGAATAACAACGGAAACAAAAGAAAATAAGAAAGATAACTAAACTAAGAGTCTTCTATCCTATAGATGATATCTTCAAAATAGTGGACTTCATCAATCTAACTGAGATGTTCCAATTCCACGTTGCCTCTAATCGTAGTACGAAACTTGATCAACTGAGGGATCATCAGAGTAATCTTGATTGTTGCCAACACCTTGCTCGTAGTACGCTTCATCGGCTTGCGCTTCAGTGTATTGTTCTTTATAGTAGTCAAGACCTGTAGAATAGTCTAACAAAACAATGTAACAAAAGGAATGAGTTTCGAAGAAACTCAGTAAGGTAGTTAATCCATAACAACATAAATAACATGTGGCAGATCATAGCAAGATGCAATGCAGTATGAAATAGATAATGTATGTATGCATCTAAACTCTATGTATGCTGGTCTCTATTAGCAAACATGCTTTAAGTCATAGCACCGTACTTCTTTAGGAAGGTCTCGCATACGGCTCCTGTTGGTAGTGGGTTCGGCAACCCTCGGGACAAACCATGGCTGGGGGTTAAGTCAACACTCTCTCACATAACCATTTGGTATAAGTACCGGCACATGTCAGGGTAAAAGCCTAGCCCAATGCAAGTCATCTACTCAGTTACATCAACTCGGTCCAGGATACTTCCATTCCTCCCCTCTCGAGATCCTTTCCGGTATCCTTTCCACTAGAGTCCTAATAGTCCCGGACTACGGACTCATCAACCCTATTGGTTATCCACATATGGTAAACGGGAAGCTCTCATGTCCTCTCACGGATATAACTCACCGGTCTCAAGCGCCCATGAGCCCAAGTTTAGCCATATGCAACCCTCCAAAACATGGCCCCCACAATGTGATTCCCGTCCTCTCACAGGTTGGTTACCGGTCTTGAGCGCCCGTGAATCCCCATTGCTACCACAGGTCGTTCGGTCTCAATACCCTTCCGATTTGGGTCTGATATAACGGGGACATCCTAGCCAAACACTGCTAGACAGTCCTAGGTATGGCAATCAATAATTCAGGAAAGCGTCAATGGGCAACCCCGGAAACATCCCATACTATTTCCAATAATGTCCAAGGACAGAGGTGTCAAAAGGACACCTCTCAATCCCAAATCATACCTAATCAGACACAATCTCAGATCAGACATGACATACACAATCAAAGTTCATCATATACAAGAGAGTATACAGTCATGATCTAATCGTTAAACAATATTGTAATAAGCAATTCACATAAACTTAAATAATAAAAAGAACACATAAGCAAGTGCTACTGTTCTCACAGTAGTAAATCAGAAATATAAAGTATAACAACAGTAGGTAAACTCATAGTTTCATAAGGTAGAAACCAGAGAGTATGCGATCTATGTAATTAAAGAATAACTGTCCTTACCTTCTAACTCGTAAAGGAACTTAGGGAATCAAGTAAGACCTTGACTAAACCTGAGAAGAAAGTCTTAAACAAGTGTATACAACATGTTAGGAAAGTTACATAGAAGGAAAGATATCAAATCAATCAAAACAAACCAAGAATGAGGTTGCTGTACTCATTGGTCGATTGATTGGTCTACTGCCCCAGTCGACCAATGAGTCGACCAACAGAGACAGTGGCCTTCAAGTATCTGAATTTTTAGAATAAGAAACCGAATTTGGTGGTTCAAAAGGGTACAAAATAAGGGGGAAACTACAATGGCAGCATCCTAGTATATAGAGGACATCAAACCACCAATCAAATCAAGTTTCCAAGTTACAACTCTGGAACCAAAAAGTTAACCTAATTAGGTTAAATCATGGATCATGAAGAAAACATAGTATGATCAAGGATAAAGAATTAGAGGATGATAGGTTACAATTCTTGTAAGGAAAACACATTAATTGGCTATTAATAGGGTCAAGGACATATATCCAAGAAATTAGGGTTTCAACCTTTTTGGCTCTCATAAAAGGTTAAGATCACAGGATGAAAGAGAAGTAAATTGTTGGCCAATTACAACACGAAAAACCATAGAAAGATCAAATTTAGATTAGCATAAATATTGCCCATGAGGTTTCCCTCGCATGGGAGGTTACAAAAAGGTTTCCAAAAAGATCATACAAGGATTAGGGTTTCAAGGGTTAATTCGGCTAGGGTTGAGATCATGACGATGATCATAAATCTCAAGGAATAGAATGAGATCATGGAATAGATGGTTGCAAGAATGCAGCATCATCTTCCTGATCTCAACCAAGAACAGATCAAAGAAAAAAAATCAGAGATGGAAGAAAAAGAGAACATAGACATACCTTTGTTGCAGGAGGAAGGAGATCACTTCAGTTCTTGCGAGATCAACCAAGGATGCAAGGGAATCGATTAGAATGGAGTTCTAACTCGTTCCAGAGGCTTAGGAGGCAGATGAGGCGGAGTATTCCCAAGATTAGACTTAAATAGAGTAGCCATGACCTAATTAGTAAAAACAAAACCAATTGGTCGATTGATTGGTCGACTGGTCCAGTCGACCAATGAGTTGACCAATCAGGACAGCAAGACCAAAACAAGGAATTGAAGGCCCAGATCAAGTCCAAACATCAAGTGGTTTTGCACACACCTAAAGTAACATACCTAGTAGGTAGAAATGCCTTCGAACCAATATAGAGAGCACTCCAAGTCCATCAACTAATCCGATCTTCAACAGGGTGCAGTTTCCATAAATGGAACACTGACATCAACACTCAAGGATTTCAATCCAGCCACCGAGTCTTCTACTGAAATGGCCCAAAGCTGACTTCTTGCCTTACTTCTGGTTGCTGGACCTACAAACAACAAGGTTTCTGGGTCAAGGTTAGGGCTGGGTTTCACATGCACCACTAGTGAATATATATAGAAATTAGGAAATCTGTAGTGGCAAGTTTGGGGTAATTTGGAAAGGCAATTGCCACCACGAAACAAGGAGTGGAAAGGTCTACCTGACGATCAAATCCAAAGGATAGTGGACCACAAGACTCATTTGCCGTCACTCCTAATCTTCCTTTTGTTTACAGGTTTCAGCTCCAACAAATAAAGTAGCTAGAAAATACAAAATTTATTCTCTTAAAAAGCCCTAGCAACGAGGAAGGATGAATTATTTATTGTAATTGGTATCTTCTAAATCCCTTGTAATCAATGACATACATTTAGTAGCCAAACAAACTTCTATGTGATGGGAATTCTCAATTTAATCTAATAACAAGTCAAACGAAAGAAGAAGAAAAAAAAATTCAATGCATCATCGGAAACGAAAAGCACTAAGAGATTCAAGTCTTGATTGAATTCTTATCCCTACGGTTACATAAAAACTACCCAGGGATCAAAGAGTGAAGATTATTCTGAGAAAACAAGGAGCCGACACCGGGCGGTGTGGGTGTGAGATCATGAGTAGTTGATAAATGATACCTGAGAAGGAGAAGCTTCAATGGTGAGTTCGTGACCTATACGAGCAAGGCAAGTGATGCAACGAGAGAAAGTTTTGAGTGAGTTATCGCTCAAACTGAGCTCCATCGGTTCCGATTTGCTTATCCCCTTTCTGCACTACAGTTCTACTTGCTCACTCTTATCAGATATTGTTTTCATTTCTTCTTTACTGATTTCATTCTTACCAGAACACAATTATCTGCTTCTCTACTCGCTTCACTTCAAGAACTACGAGTGAAGAGAGACCACCCTAACTTTTATAATTCAATCGAGAGCACAAAACCCATTAACCAAGAAACATAATTCATCACAAAAATTACCAGCCAAGCCCAACAGCCTTCTTGACCACACCTTGAAGACCAACTAGCATGAATTTCGTCCGATTGTTTCCAGTTACAATCACTTTAGTGTGACTAGGAAGCACAGAAAGTTCCTCAAGAATCGTTTTCTTCAGAGCTTTCTCTGAAATCAGGGCCCTAAACGAAATTAGGGCGTTTCTTCTTCAAACAGCTCTGCTTTTTCTTCTTAAACTACTTCTTCTTCTTCTCCAAGATGCGAGCTTCGATCGAAATCAGGTTTAACACGAAAAACGCTGGAACAAGTTGGATTCTTATTCAACCAGTTGCTTCTTTTTCTTCTTCTCCAAGATGCGTTAGAGCTTCTATCGATATCACAAAATGAGGTTTGGAGCTGAACAGTTTGGTTTTGTGTTTTTCAAAAGATTTTGAAAATTGTATATTTTGATTTCAAAATTTGAAATCGTATATACTGTTTTTTTTTCCGGTGAAAAGGTGCTTTGTATTAAACTAGGAATAGAAAATAAAGATTACATGCGTTGGTAACGCTTCCCATTGGCATCCTGGTGAACAAGTCGGGCCAGATCCAGAGGAAGGTTACATATAAATAAGTGGGTTTCTCCAAGGAAGTTCAAGAAATGAGCTAAAAAATCTGCACAAAAATTAGATTCCATAACATGATGTGTGAAAACACAATGATGTAGCCTATGCTTGATGTCCAAAATATCATCCACAATACCTCTTGCTGCCCATGGGATTTGTAAGCCTCCAGTTAGGATTTGAACTGCAAGTTGAGAGTCAGATTGCACTTGTACTTGAGTATGACCATAATGTGTAGCTCTTTGTAGACCACAAAGTATTGCTTTTAGCTCCATATGAAGCACATTTTTGTCATTGCTACAACCCGCTGAAGCAAAGATTACATGACCTTCCGAGTTTCTTCCAATTGTGTCGTAGCCACCACGATTGCCCCAAACTGATCCATCGCAGTTAA
Organism: Hakea prostrata; assembly: GCF_041222555.1. NCBI lineage: Eukaryota > Viridiplantae > Streptophyta > Magnoliopsida > Proteales > Proteaceae > Hakea > Hakea prostrata. Next base: position 23,735,062 of record NC_142607.1, on the reverse strand, counting down.
TAGCAATCCAAGGATCAGGTGGTCTGGTCCACTTGTGCATTGAGAATTTGGCTCGCCAAAAGTTAGGATTAGGTGGTCTGGTCCACTTGTGCATTGAGAATTTGGCTCGTCGGAAGTTAGGATGAATGTGCCACCGGTTGAAAAAATCACGGCTGTGATTAGTATCCTCCACATAATCGGTTGAGTTCAAAAATCTATGCCTTGTATCAGAGATGATCCGGGCAAGTAAGGTAGGAGCTTAAATGTTATCACCTCTAAAAATCTTGTAATTACGGGCTTGCCAAATGCGGTAGATGGTCGCATTAAAACTGAAACACTTAATTTTGCAAATAAAAGATGACCTTGGTAAGTGTGATTGAACCCAGTGAAGTTCCTCCATCCATGTTGAGCATATTTGTCTTTGATATCCGTTTCTTACAAGAATATTCTTCCATATAAATTGAGTGAATGAGCATTTAAATAGCAAGTGATCTAAAGTTTCGGGTTCTCTACCACATAGACAGCAATTAAGATCCACTTGCATCCCCCATGAGGCAATCACATCTTTCATATTTAACCGTTGTTTACAAGCCAACCAAGAGATGAAAGAAAAGCGAGGCTGTCCACCAGAGTGCCACACCACCTTGGCCCAAGTTGTCGTTGGGCTCCTTTGTCTTATACAGTCCCATGCAGATTTCATATCGAATAAGCCATTAGCTAGCGGTTTCCAGATGAGAGTATCACTTCGTAATCTGTGGTAGAATCTAATGACTTTTATCTCATCCCAACGCCTCAAAACTTCAGCATCGTTGAGATTTTGTTTCCATGTTCCTTCACTACTACAGATAGTTGTAACCTTATCACTAAGCTTTCTTCCCATTGCCTCAACCAATAGGATTTTTTCATGTTGAATGGGATTGCCATTGATCCACGGATCTATCCATAGGTATGTCTCATTCCCACCTTTCAATTGAATCTGCACATTTGGAATGAGTAAGTCACGTACCTTTAGTATACATCGAAGTGTATATGAACAATGGCTTGGTTGGGGCATACTCCACAAAGCGCTTTTCAAGAACCATCTATGGTTGATGAAGATTGGCCAACATCTCTTTTTGTTAGTTGCCAAAGTCCAAAAATGTTTCATTAAGAAGGCCAAGTTCCAGTCTCGTAAGCGTTTGAGCCCTAGCCCACCTTCCAGTTTGGGACGACAAATCGCATCCCAAGACACCTTATAGCTGCCGTTTTCAGAATTTCCTTTCCAAAGAAAGGTAGCTGTAATACTCTCAAGTTGTTGGATGATGTTGTTCGGGATGTAAAAGACATTCGCCCAATACGATATGATTCCTCCAAGTACGGATTGAATAAGAGCAAGGCGACCAGCAAATGATAGAGCTCGGTTTCTCCAACTCTGAATTCTGCCCTTCACCTTTTGGATGAGATTATTAAAGGTTGCCCGGTTAGGGGATTTAGCTTCAATTGGAACCCCTAGATAGGTAATTGGGAACTCCCCTGCAAGGATGTGAAGGAGTTGTTCAAAAGATAGAATAAGATCAGTCGTGCAATTCCCATACAATATAGCTGATTTTGTTGGGTTGATCAATAAACCTGATTGAGATGCAAATTCCATAAGAGTGTCACCTAGGAACTTGGTGTTTTTGATTGTTGCAGCACCAAAGACAAAAAGATCATCTGTAAATGAAATAGTTGTGATTTGGGGTGATTTGCAGTGGGGATGATAGTCGAACTTCCCATCCGCGACACCATAAGTAATTCTGTCTGTGAGGACCTGAAGGACAATATTAAACAATAGTGGGGACATAGAACATCCCTGGCGGAGACCCTTGGTCTATGAGGACCTGAAGGAGAGTAGGCTCCATTAACAAAAGCTGCATATCTAGGGTTTATCGTACATTGTTGTACCCAGTTAATAAATGGATTTGGGAAATTAAGTTTTCTCAATAGAGTAAAGAGAAAATCCCATTGAATTGAATTATAGGCTTTTGTAATGTCAAGCTTGGCTGCGAATCTAGGCTTCCCCTTACCATCACGATATCCAAATAACAGTTCTTGGCTTAAAAGAATATTATCAGAAATTTGGCACCCTTCAATGAAAGCTGATTGACTGGCATCAACCAAAGTGTCCATAACTTTCTTTAATCTGTTGGCTAATATTTTTGAGATGAATCTGTAAAGAAGTGGGGATACTGCAATAGGACGATAATCACAAAAAGTGTTTTGAACATCACCTTTCGGAATGAGAGTTAACCTTGCCAGTTTAACCTGGTTAGGCAACCAAGGTTTTTTGAAAAAACCTTTTATTACTGTGCATAAGTCGTGTCCGATAATATCCCAACAACTTTTGTAAAAACATGCACCAAAGACATCAGGACCAGGAGAACTATTGTCATCCATAGTAAAAACAACATGCTTGATCTCCAAGTCAGAATCGATTCAATTAGAGATGCTGCCTCAACCTAGCTCAGGGATAGTTCAAATGGAAGATTTATATCTTCACAAGGCAAAGGAGCTGTACCTGAATATAAATTTTTAAAGAACCGCCCAGCTTCAATATGGATCAGATCCGGATCTTTAAGAACATTGCCGATGGAATCTGAGATGGAAGAGATACAATTTTTGCGACGACGCTCTCTTATGGCATTATGAAAGAAACCCGTATTACCATCACCTTCGGAAAGCCAGCGGATCCGAGATTTCTGCTTGTATTCAGATTCCCTTGCAAACATCAAGCTTCTTAATTTTTCTGTTTTTTCTCTTTCAGTTTGAAAGTCATTTTCGGTGAAGGGACCAAAGGCCATGAGATCTTGTAAGTGCTGAACTTTATTCTGTTGAGTAGTAATCTGCTCATCTAAATCTGAATAAGTGTTGCGGCTCCATCTCTTTAATTTATACTTGACTTCTTTACATCTCAAAAGAAATGCACAAATAGGGTAACCCGGTTGTGACTTGCTCCAAGCTTCAGCTACAATGGGGAGAAAACTAGGATTATAAACCCAATGGTTATAAAAGGAAAAGTGTTTACCTCTTGTTGCAGGCATTGCACCTAGGCATACCACCATTGGAGAATGGTCGGATATGCTAGGATGAAGAAAGTGAGCTGATGCATAAGGGAAAGTATTAGTCCATGTAGGATTAATAAGAACTCGATCTAGCTTTGATACAATTCTTTGAGGACCATTGGAACAGTTACTCCATGTGCGGCTATGTCCTGTCCATCGAAGATCTACTAGGTCACAGTCATAAGTACAGCTCCAAAAGGGTTGGATATCATTGAAAGAAAGCATATTTCCTCCCTGTTTATCATTGATTTGCAAGTATGCATTATAATCACCAAGACATACCTATGGTAAAGAGGGGTTGTTAAGTTGTCGAAGTGTAGTCCATAGAGTTCTGCGACCATCAGCAGAGTTAAACTCGTATATAAATGAGGCTAAGAATTTTTGCTGCGATTGATTGACAGTAACCCTGGTGTGAATAATCTAAGGGTTGGAGAGAAGGACTTCGATCTTGACAATTGATTCATCCCAAAGAATCCATATTCTACCATTGGTAGATTCATTGTGGTTAGACACACCATTCCACCTATTATCGAACATGCGAAAACAAGAGTCGTAATGGGCAGCATGGACTCGAGTTTCAATTGGAGCAAAGCAAGCTAAGTTTTGTTGTAGAGCCCAATCCATAGCAGCTTAACGTTTACCGAGATCAGTGATCCCACGCACGTTCCAAGCTCCGAGCTTCATTGTAAAATTGTAGACAGAGGTGTGAGACCTTGCACTGGGTGGCCTTGAACCGGACTGCGTTCACGAATCGTACTATTGATATCATTAGGATCAACATTTTCACGGTGTTCTGGTTCTTCATGCTCTATCGCTCCTAAGACTTCAAAGCGGTTGCTAACGTTTGACGTCTGATATCTCTTGGATTGCGTTTGAGATGGCGGAGGACTATCTCTAGAATCCGAACTTCGACGTATACTGGAGTTAGAGTTATGCATGGTCTTTACCAACATGAGATCAGCCTTGGGTCTTTTACATGCATTTGGATTCTGTTGTTGACTAGGTTGATCAAAGTGGGCCACCATAGTAAGAACGTGGTTCCCATCTTCTATAATTTGAGAGTTGGAGTTAGATCCACATTCTAACTCTATCCCATTTAATCTTGCTTCCTGATTGGATGTAATTGGCACAACAATCCTATTTGAATAAGAGTCGTTAGCTGGCAAGACTCCATGAAGTAGAGTCCTAGTATTCTCCAACGTTTTACCTTGTTCGGACTCAATGTTCTCCGCCAGTGGCTGTGAACGCCTTCCCCTTCGACGCCGATTGGGTCGCTTCCATGCCTCAACGATTCTTAATCACTGCTCGGGTGCGTTGGGGGTTTGTTGGGTTTGATTTTGAGTGCATGCTTCGATGAGTGTCCAAAATTTTTGCATTATGAGCAGTGTAGTGGTACCCACTCGTAGACCAAAGGCTGCTGGTATTTCATGCCATCTCGCAAACAAATAGCGACGCTACTAGGTAAGCCTCTCGCTGCCTTAACGGATACACAGAATCGCACAAATGAAAGACGATCCCTGTGTCGAACCGCCCAACTTGAACCGTTGGGTTATGCTGGACGCCTGGACTGAACCGAATGCAAAAACCCATGCTTTAAGAGGTTTTAAGATTTTTTTAATGAAATAATGAATCCAGCCGTCCGATCTAATCGGATGGCTGGCTTGACTTAATGCGCAGGACCCAAGCAAAATTGGGAGTAGAGAAGCTGCTGCGGAAGAATACTATGACTTGTATGCCGTGCATTTAATGCGCAGCATATGCAGCGAACGCTCGACCGTTGGCTTCACCGTTAATGCGCAGCACTGAAGCACAACCCGCGGAAGAAAGCCTAACACCTTCCATGTTGATGGTTGCATTAATGCGTTCTTGATTCTTCAATCTTTTGGCTTCTTTTTTCTATTTTTGGCCGGAGGTTTTCTATCAGGTACTGTAGCTTTCATTGTCTGCTGTGCTGCTGCTCAAGTTCGAAACTTTCTCTTTACTTTTTTCTCTTTGAATCAAATTCCATTCAAGCTGGCCCTTCAATCTCATACCCATCGCAAGCTCATCAACTTACTGGTAAAATTCGCCGCTCATCTGGGCATGAAACAGGTGTTACAGATTCAAGCTCAGTTAATCACCTATGCACCTCCATTCCTTGACCCCAACTTCGTTGCCGTCAAGCTTATTGGCGTCTGCGCCGCCCAGTGTAAACTGCGGCATGCTGCCCTCATATTCAGCCAACTTGCTGACCCAAATGTCTTTGCTTGGAACTCCATTCTCAAGGCATATACCCAGAACCACAACTGGAACCACACTCTTCGTTACTTCAATTATCAACTGTCATCCCCAACTGTTGCTCCTGATGAATACACTTTCACCTCTGTTCTCAAGGCCTGTGCTGGCCTTGGGGCTGTGCTTGATGGCTGTAAAATTCATGCTGTAGTTAGCAAGACTGGGTCAAACTCCAATGTATTCGTTCAGAACTCTCTCATTGATATGTACTTTAAATTCGGCAATATTGATATTGCTCAGCTGTTGTTTGATGAAATGCTGGTTAGAGATGTGGTTTCTTGGAACACTTTAGTGTCTGGGTACTCCTTGTGTGGCCACGTTGAGTTGGCGAGATGGGTGTTTGATAAAATGCCAATGAAGAACATGGTTTCTTGGTCAGCAATGATTGCTGGTTATGCGCGACTGGGTGACCTTGAGGCTGCTCGCCACCTGTTTGATGTCATGCCTGAAAGAAATGTGGTTTCTTGGAATGCCATGATTGCTGGATATGCACAAAATGAGAAGTTCTCTAGTGCTATCAATCTCTTCCATGAAATGCAAAAGACTTGTAGTGTGAGGTCCAATGATGTGACTCTTATAAGTGTATTGTCAGCGTGTGCGCACCTGGGTGCATATGATATGGGGAAGTGGATTGATCATTTTATCAGTCGTAGTGGGATGGAATTGAGTCTCTTCTTGGGAAATGCACTGGTGGACATGTATTCCAAGTGTGGATTCATAGATGAGGCTAGGAGAATATTTGATAAGATGCTGGAGAGGGATGTTATCTCATGGAGTATAATTATTTCTGGGTTGGCTATGCATGGGCATGCGGAGGAAGCATTTGATCACTTTGTTGAAATGCTTGGATGTGGTGTGAAGCCAAATGAGGTCACTTTCATGGGCTTATTATCAGCATGTACACATGCTGGTTTAGTGGATAAGGGATTACTGTATTTCAACATGATGGATCACAAGTATGGAATCACTCCTAAGGTTGAGCATTATGGTTGTGTGGTCGATCTCCTGAGCCGTGCTGGGTGCCTTGCTGAAGCAGAAGATTTGATTAAATCAATGCCTGTTGAAGCCAATGTGATAGTTTGGGGGGCACTGCTTGGTGGTTGCCGAATTTATAGGGACATTGAACGGGGAGAACGTGTTGTGCAACGTATCCTTGAGCTGGATTCTGAACACTCTGGTAGTTATGTTTACCTGGCCAATGTTTATGCTTCAGTTGGTCGACTGGATGATGCTGCAAAATGTAGGCTGAATATGCAGGAAAATAGGGTAACAAAAACACCTGGTTGCAGCTGGATTGAAGTTCATAACACAGTTCATGAGTTCTTCATGGGAGACAGGTCACATCCTCAGGCTGACAAGATATATGCAATGATCAGTGATTTGGTGTTAAGGATGAAGTTAGCCGGTTACAAACCAAAGACAGAACTGATTGTGCATGGTGTAGATGAGGAAGAGAAGGAGGATGCACTATCAACCCACAGTGAGAAGTTGGCAATTGCATTTGGACTCATTAGCACTATTGAAGGAACCACTATACGGGTTGTGAAGAACTTGCGTATTTGTAATGATTGTCATGAGGCCACAAAGTTCATATCCAGAATTGTTGAGCGAGAAATCATTGTGCGAGACAGAAGTCGTTTCCATCACTTCAAAGATGGAAGGTGCTCCTGTAACGATTATTGGTAACAAAAGATGAGGGGACGTTAATGGCCCGAAGGAGAAGGGACAAAATGGAGGAAATCTTTACACCTACTTCTGTAAATCTCTTGTGGTTTGTAAATTTGATTCTTGGTGGAACTTCTTCTGTATGTGGTCCTCTCTTGGGCCTACAACAAATCATAGTCTCAACATTCGGTTATTTTCACAGTTTCCAACCAGAATTCCAACCAGAAAGGATTCTGATGAAGGCAATCTACTTTGTGCAGGTAAGCAATTAAATGATACTAGTATCTTGCTTGTTATTTTTTTCTTTTATTTTTGTGGTCAATAGTATGTTCTTGTCTACCATCTGTTTCCTCCCCTTTTAACAAGAAATAGCTTTGTATTTAGCGTAAAAGGAAAAAAGATGAAAGGAAATATAAGTGATATAATTTCAAATGAATACTTATAAAAATGTCCAAGGCGTTTTCGAATTATTCTGAAAATCTTTTTTGACCAACTTAGATAACTATTGGGCATAAGATAAGGGGTAGTCCAAAGGCATTAACTTTTAAATACACATATAAAAGTTTGTCATTTTAACAGTTCCAATCTTAAATAATATACTGACCATGATATATTGTTGTTTATCTTCTCTTGTATTCAAAATATAAATTGACATTTTGGTATTGGCAAAATTCCTCCACTGCAATGGGAAGGAGCTTCTATTCACAATTCACAATTTTTTTAGCCACATGTCTGATCAGTTGCTCAAATTTTATTACCAGACAGGGCAATGGTAGCTACAATGCGGGAGGCATTAGGTTCTTAAGCATGAGTTCCAGTGAGGCAACAAAAGCCTGGTTGCAAATGTTTGATGCATACTTGGATCTCAGAGTGCTTAGAAGGAATTGAGGCTCTGGTATTCCAAATGAGACCTTGATTCATTGGGAACCAAGAGCCATAGGTAATGGAAGCCTATTGGAAATGTCAAGGGTATCATTGCAGGAGAGAGAAATGATGCAGTAACACCTCAGATAGGAACAAGAGAAGGGAATAATGAAAGAGGAGATGGCTTGGGCACCAGGGGGGTGGGGGGAGGGGGACTTCTGCTGCTGGAGTTTGGTACCCAGCTATCCTAATGACGTAAAGATGCCCTGCTGGCTAGTTGAGCTGAAAAAAGAGTAAAAAAAGACAGGTTGCTTGCACAGTATGAGGGCAAAGGAGGACTTGCCTTGCTGCAAGCAGGAACTGGGCAGCCATTGGTAGAATGCACAGGCCTTTCTGTCTTCCTCTCCTCAGTCGTCTCGTTATGACATTTTCTTGCTCCTTATCAATGGTTAGGACATAGAAAAAAATTCGAGGGAAACTCAAGTTTCGACCAGGTGCAAATGGGAAACCTAGGTGGGAAATTGGGAAATTTCGAGAAAACTTAGGATTTTTTCGTGCAAGTTTCGACAGATTTTAGGGAGTATTTTAGGGTGAGACTCTACATTTAAGCTAATTAGACTATAAAAAACCACATCGGCACATGCATTTTGCTAAAAAAGTCAATGTAGATATGTCATTCAATGTACATAACATCAATGCAGAGTTGTCCGAGAAGTCCACTATAAACTTAACTACTTAAGTACATATATAATTTATAAGTTCAAAACATCAAATACAAAGTGACTAACAATAAAAAGAAAGTACAACTCAATGCCAAGAGGAGTGCCTTTGTAGATCCATCTTGTGAGTTGAGTAGTATTGTGCCTGTAACATCCTCTCCTCCAACCAATGAACACTGATATCCCATGACATTTTATGCCTATGGTTGTCAAGGTAATCAACAATTGCAGATTTATAAGTCTGGTCATCAACATGCCTAAGATAACCAGTTTGAGGAAATACGCAATTTGGATAGGGAAGTCTTGATGGAGGGGGTATTTGGGGAAATAGAAAGAAATAAAAAAATAAAAAATTTGGGAAAATTACGAAACTTGCAGAAAAAGTCCCAAGTTTCCATGAAATCTCCCAAGATTCCACGAAATTTCCCATGTTTCCCACGAAATTTGGGAATTTTTTTTTTCTCATAAACTAGCTGGGTTGAATGAGGTTTTGAGGTTTCGATCGAAATTCGGGATTTTCTTCAGTCACCCAAAGTTTCGTTTCAAGGTTCCAAAAGTGTGAAATTATTGAAATTTCACATGTTTCGGTCGAATTTTGTAGAGTGGGTTAGGAACGGACCAAGGCACAAGTGGATAGTTGGAGAGGATGGGTAATGTAGAAGAGGTTAAGAACCAATTTACAGTAGGATTGAGTAAATAGGTTACAAAATAACACCAAACACTTAATTGATTAAGAAATTAAATGTTTAAGAGCAGAAGAATAGGATACAATGATAGGATAGGCTATCTCAGCTGTTGGATAAAATCCAGTGCAGAAACATTGCCTCTGAATTTTATTAATCAATTCTGTTAGCAAAGTATTATGATAGGCTGCCTATTTATTGACTCAGAACCCTGCAAATAATAGAAATAGCAACTAAAATTAGTAATTGAATGGAAATAGAAGCTAGCAAAGGCTTTTGCCTTGGATAACCAAAATTAGAAACTAAGCCCAGTCTGGTTTGACCTAATCCTTCTTGGCCGGCTTGAGCTGGTGCAGTTGTGGCCCTATAACTTGGCTCAATGTGGCTGTGACACTTTTCATGTGATCATTGTAGATATGGCCTGTGGCATTGAAAATGACATCCACTTGTATGGCATTCAAAGGGAGATTAGCAGATGGCTCAGGTGATTGGGTTTTAGCTGTCAAAGTTTGGAGTTGTTGATGAAGCTTTTGCCAACCAGACAAGGGGGTGTAGTTCAATTGGTAGACAAATTAGGTTGGAGAGGCCGGTCAGTGGGGACAGGGCTCATTGGTTGGGCTGTGTTCACACCTTCTGTAATTTGGATACAAAACCAACTTCTGTTGTTTAATTCTTGAGATATTTTTACATTCTATCAGCATTGGTGCTGTATTATTGTTCATTTGGGTACCATAGTATATTTATTTATTTATGTTTTTCTATAAAGCAAGAAAACAAAGTTTGTCATTTGTATGTTCGGTCTTCACTCATCTTTCTTGTTTGAGAAGCAGGGGGCATTGGATGGTCTTAGTTGATGCTGCAAAAGGATATGCTACAGGAACACCAGATCTGTCTCAGTTACTGTGGATTTTCTTGTTATTTCATTCTACAAGGTGACATATTTGTTTGCACTTGTCATTTCCTACATATAGGGGCTACTGGTTGTGGCCTGTGGACTGGCATTTGTTTGGGTGAATGGTATTTTATTAACCGAAAAAAACCCAGTTCCCAAGACAGAAACCCCTGCATTCACAACAAACACACTTCCCTAATTAAGGCTTCCCCCATACAAATTAAAAACCTGACCTCTCCTTACAAGAAAGGTCCAGACAGGTGAAAGAAATCCCATATGAACTTTTACTCGACTTCTGATTTCAAAAGAAGTCCCTTCACAAAGGGGTTCAAGAGTTTTTCCTCAGGTTCTGTTTGCTCCAAGTGTTGGTGACTATCACTGCAAATGCCAATTTTCTGATCTTATCTGCAAATTAATTTCCTTCAAATTCTTGCTGCACCCATTTCCAACTTCTTGAAAAGAGCATAACCTCAAGTGGACCTCCACTGCATTTTCTGTGAATTCCTTCCCAAATTCCTTCCCATGCATTCGGAAAATAAATGGTTTAGATTCTCTTCACTGTTCTGTCATAGTGCATGTCTGGAATTCACCTTCATAACCCTTCTATTTATCAGGTCAGCTATAGTGAGCCCTTGCAGAAAAATCCTCCAAGGCATAGAGGGATTTTTCATTTTTGGGGACCTGACCTTTGAACCTTACTATCTTCCACTAAGGGACAATGTCCCCACTCTGCCGCACAGAGTTCCGTGCCTTCTTGAAGTGAGTTACCGACCACAGAGGACCAATAGAGTGTGTCCCTAGAGTGAAGAGGTCTATGACCCACTGTATCTAAGTCCCCCCTTTGGCTCTGCCAATTCTGCCATAAACATTGGTCTCTCAACTCCCATCTTCAGCATTTGATACTTCAGCCACCAGATGCCTCTGGTGGCACATTCCTGAAGCCAGTCTTGTCACCTCCTCATAGGTATCTAACAGAGCACCCCGATTTTGCCAGCTATCTGGCCAAAACCTACAGCTACTCCTGTCTCCAATCTTAAGCACCATCTGATCTTCTACCCTGGATCTTATTGTGAACATTCTCTTCCACATCCAAGAAGAATCCAGTGTCTATCAAACAGTCCAGATAGAGTTGCTTGTCAAGTATCTATATTGAATCTGCCTCACCCAAAGAGATTTACTGTTTGCTACCACCTTGCAAATTGATTTGACACAAGCTGGATCACATACCTATTTAAGTCTTCTGATTCCAAAACCTCCTTCCTTCTCAGGTTGGCAAACTTCTGCCCAACTAATACAATGCAGAAAAGAGGTGCCGCCCAATCCCTTCCATAGAAAAGCACTCATCAATGCTTTTATCATAGAATGGACTGAACTAGGAGTCCCTGTTGTTCCCACCCAGTGGAAATACATACCCTGCATAACTGATAGCCAACTTCACCTCCCTCCATAGGACAGAAGTCTTGACTTCCAGAGCTAAATCCTTTTTCCCATCACTTATAAAATCGGCATGCAATGATGAGAAAATAACTTAGTTGAAACCAAAGGGACACCAAGGTACCTTACAGGAACATTCCCTGTTGCAATACCCACTAACTAAGCAGGTTTTCCTTCTATGCCTCCTCGATCCCTTCTAAGAAGATTGGTGATTTCTTCTTGCTTAACTTTGACCAAGACCAAATCCCAAATGCTTCAAGAACTCCCATGACCTCTTTCAAAGAACCCTCCTCTGCCACTGGAAGTATCATAACATCATGACATCATCTGCAAAAGCAAGATATGAAACCTTGTTTTCTGCATGCTGGGTAGAGGGAGATTAGCTTCTCTTGCACCTTCAAGTCTAGATTCTAGAGAACACCTCCATCACCCACACAAAATAAAGGGGGACTTTGGGCATCCCTGTTTAATCCAAATAGTGGAACTAAAGTAGTCAACAGAGTACCATTCACAAGAATTGACATATTAGCTGAGGATACAAATTGATGGACCCACCCAACAAAAATATGTGGAAATCCCATTGCCTTCCAAGATCTCAAAAATGAACCCCATCTCAAAGAATCATGTCATATGGATCCGACTTTAACATTGCCGCCACCACATAAGATCTTTTATCAAATCGTCAGATCAGTTCCTGGCAAATAAAATATTGTCAGAAAAGCTCCTTCCTCCTACAAATGCCCCCCGGTTCAGACTAACCAACTCATCCATCAACATATTTAGTCCTTTTTTGTTTTTGTTTTTGTTTTTGATAAGTGAATTTTGTTTTAGAAAAAGATAAGAAACAGGAAAAGTAATCTAAATAGGGGAAGGAGATTTCACTAAAAATGGCATCCTCTTTTAACCATTAGCAGTTACAATCTAAAATAAACATGTCCTGCATCCTTCTGAATAAGCTCTTTTAACTCCCCTTGAAAATCTATAGGCTCTCAGTTCATATGTCTTTGCCACAGCTGAATGCCAGTCATGAAGTTGGCAGGCTGTTTTTATTCCCTCGACATGCACAAATCCTTTTTAGTGTATTTGCTAATATTTTTGCAACAAACTTGTATGGTAAATTACACAGAGCAGTAGGTCTATAGTCTGCCAATTGCCAAGCTCTTTACTTCATAGGAATGAGACAAGGAAAAGTCTTATTTACACCTCAGTCTGAGAAGGGTTCACAAAGAAACTTCGAATTGCTTTGACTAAGTCTTCTTTGATGATGTTCCAAGCTGCTATACAAAATCTATCAGGTCCAGGAGCTCGATTCGCCTTGTTCCCATGTACTTCCTCTAGGAACTGCTCCTCCAAGGGGATAGATTCCTGAACTTGTTCCTACTCATCCGAGAAGTGGACACAGATTGACCCCCCAGATGAATCCTAGGGCCCCAAGGTCCCTCCAAACTAGCTGGCCGAACCCTTATGGAGGGCATTTTGGGCATTCTCAGCCCTAATTTAGTTGTTGAATTTTATTTTTTATTTTGTAAAGAGTTTCAGTCAGTTTGAAAGTCCAGTTTGAGTTAGATAAGAGTCCGTAAGTCATTTGTCCAACACATGTCAACTAGATTTTTTTTTAATTAAATAGAATTTAGCATGTGTTAATTAGAGTTTTAAGTTACTTAGAGTTTGCATTTTTTAGAGGAAACCCTCGTAACGGAGAGTGCAGACCTCCATTACGGAAAGCAATGAAGATCATATGCTGGAACTGTAGGGGATTAGGGAGACACTTAACCAGTTCAAACCCTAAAAAAATCTCTCTAAAAAAGAACTTTCTGAGCTGATCTTCTTAATGGAAACAAAGTTAAGGAGGCAAGAATTATCTCTGTTTGGAAGGCTTTAATATTTCAAAATTCCTTTACAGTGGAACCAATTGGATTAGCAGGAGGATCGGCCATTTTGTGGAAGAAAGGAAATTTAAACATCCATATTCTGCATTTCTCAAAAAATTTCATTGACTGCTACATAGAACCTCAAGGAGGGAAACAATTTCACTTTACTGGGATTTATGGTGACCCACCCAAAGAAAGCGTTCAGGCAAAGTGTATGGAACTTGATAAAGAATTTTGGGAGACACAGGCTTGAGAGTTGGATTTGTGGACGAGATTTCAATTCTGTTCTGACTTGGATGGAGAAAGATGGAGGTAAAGGCCTTAACAACTGTGATTCTCAAAGCTTCAGGTACTTTTTGGATTCGTGTGTTCTAGTTGAAATCAATTCTCAAGGGCCAAGTTTCACTTGGAGCAACTATTGTACAGGGTCTGAATGTGTCAAACAGAAGTTAGACCGAGTCTTCTGTAACCTCAATTGGAGACTTGATTTTCCAGAAAAAAACTTTAGTCAAAGTTCTCCCAGCACTTGCATCTGACCACTCTCCTCTTTTAGTTCATTCTGAAGGTTCAGTATTGCGAGGTATCAGATCATTCAAGTTTCATACAATGTGGTTAAAGCATGGTTCATGTGTTGAATTTGTTAAAGAAAGCTGCATGAAATCTAGAACCCTAAGTAATTCATCATTGCTGCAAACTGAAATGCGGGCTGTGCTAAGGACTTATAGTGGTGGAACAAAGAAATTTTTGGGGTGGTACAAATTAAGCTTTCCAAGCTTCAAACCGAATTGATAGAGCTACTGGATCAGCCCTCAACAGAAGTAATTGACAAAGGGAGGAAGGTGGTGGCGAAATTAATGGCGGAGAATCTAGCTTATGAGGAGGACATGTGGGGGCAGAAATCTTGTATTAGTTGGTTGGAAGGTGGTGACCTTAACACAAATTTTTCCCATGCAAGTACCATTATTAGAGGCAGCAGAATAGAATCACCAAGCTGAAACTAGGAGATGGGAGTTGAACTGAGGCTGAAAGGGAGGTATATGAGGAGGTTTTTAGGTTCTGTTCTGATGTGTTCAACATTGAAGGGGTGGACAGAGCTGCTATTCAAAAACTTTCACAAGCTATGCCAAGATGCTATCAGATGAGGATGATCACATTCTTGAAGCTGTTCCCAACGAAGAGGAAATAAAAGCTGTACTTTTCAAATGAACCCTCTAAAAGCTCCAGGTTATGATGGTTACCCACCTGCCTTCTTTCAACATTTTTGGAACCTAACAGGGCCAGACTTGATTAGTGTGGTTGTTAAAGTAATTTGAAATATTGTTGCCTCATGTATCAAGCATTTGCTCCCAGCTTTATTGGTACATCTCAAGCTGCCTTCGTCCCTAAAAGATCAATTTCAAACTTGTTCACGGCACATGAAATTTATCATTATCTGAAGAACAAAAAAAGAGGGAGGAAGAGCTTTATGACAATCAAACTGGACATGAAAAAGGCTTATGATTGGGTTGAGTGGTCCTTTTGGAGGCAGTACTGGAGAAAATGGGATGCTCAAGGAAGGTGAAGGAGTGGATTATGGATTAGTCACTACAGTCAAGTACAATATATTGGTGAATGGGGGTGAGAGATGCTCAGTAGTACCAACAAGGGGCATAAGACAAGGGGATCCAATTTCCCCTGCCCTATTTGTGATGGTGTCCCAGCCGTTGAGCTTATACATTAGACAGAAGGAGCAGAGCCAAAGATTGAAAGGGGCTTGAGGATCAAAAAGAGGTCAAGGTACATATCTCATCTTCTATTTGCTGACGATAAAATTCTCTTTTCTGAAATTAACTTAGACCAAGTATTTAAGTGGAAAAATGTGTTGGATTTATACTGCAAAGCTTCGGGTAATCTAGTAAGCTACCGAAAGTCAATGATGACTTTCAGCTCTAACTATCATCAAGGATAAAGAAGTGGTTTAGTAGAATACTCAAGGTGAAGTACAGGTCTGGACCAGCAAAATACCTTGGTGTTCCTATGGAACTGGGAGTTAACAAATCAGAGGTTCTTCAAGCTGTCATAGAGAGACAATCTCCTAAGTTAAAGGGGTGGGCAAAGAACTACTTGACTTATGCCAGCTGAGAGATTTTAGCGAAGGCTTCCGCCCAACCTCTGTCAAACTATAGAGGTATGCACTTCAAGCTTCCTCAAAAAGTTCATGATAAATTAAGTAGTCAAGTGGAAAATTTTTCCTGGGGAGGGAGTGAAGATTCAGGTGCAATACATTGGCTCACTTGGGATAAAATTATTCAAAGTAAAGCTGAGGGAGGAGTGGGGCTTAGGGACCTAACAATGCAGAATTTGGCCTTGCTCTCAAACGCAACATGGAGACTTTTCAGTGAGCCAAATACTGACTGGGCAAGAATGATGAAAGCTGTTTATACCCTGACTCCGATGTACACACTTGTCTGGGTAGGTCTCCTTCGTGGGGTTGGAGAAGTATATTTGAAGGGTTGAAAGTTTTGAAACAAGGGCTCATATGGAAAGTGGGAAATGGTGAGCATATTCCGGTTTGGGAAGATCAATGGGTGCCATCATTGACGGTTTTTAAAGTGCAGCAGCAGATTCAGAGCTCCTCTGCCATTGATAAAGTCACAGACTTAATGGATTTGAACACAGGTCAGTGGAATAGAGCCCTCATTAATAGCACTTTTCATCCTCATGAGGCACAAGCAATTCTCAAGATTCAAATACCAAGATTTGCTACTGATGACATTCAAATTTGGGGAGCTGCCAATGATGGGAGGTACTTTGTCAAATTAGCATATATTATGCTCAAGAGACAAGAAGAATAAGGTGAAAGCAGCTCAGCCTTCGGTCTCAAGAATTAGTAGATGGCACTTGACTCCTTCGTTGTGGGAATCCATTTGGAATAGTCTTTCCTTACCCAAAATCAAATCGTTCTTATGGCGTGCTTGTGGTGGTGGAGTGGCCTCAAATGAAGGACTGATTACCAGAAATTTAGTAGCTCAAGCATCGTGTCTCTGGTGTAATTGCGAGGTATAATCTCCGGACCATATAATACTACAATGCCCGTTTGCACAAGCTGTATGGTTTGTTTTCCCTCTTTCTTTGAGAACTCTTGCTACCTCTTCCTTTACATTGCAGCGGTGGCTGTTGTCATTGGGAAAACTGGAAGAAATTTGGAAAGTTGCGGGCGTCAATGTTGAGCTGCCTTGCTACATTCATTGCATGAAACCTATGGCTTTCAAGAAATTCTTTGATCTTCACGTGTATAATAGACTACTGATGAGGTAATTATCAAGGCTGTAATGCATTTGAGCAGTTCTACAAAGTGAAAGGCCCGAAGCAACAAATCCATTAAGTAAGAGGTAGACAAGATAGAGAAGAGTCTTGGCAACAGCCTAATCAAGGGTGGCTGAAGATTTCATGTGATGCATCTTGGAAGAAAGGTGAAGTACGAGGGGGTATTGGAGTGATTTGTAGAGATTCCAGGCAGGGGTGGGTAACTTCGACAGTAGCAGGGAAGGAGAGGCATTGGCTCGTAAGAGAGGTCTGTTGGAAGCTCTGGAGAATGGGCTGGACTATGTCATATGTGAATCTGACTGCGTGCTGAATCCACTTCAAAAGGCCTATATCCATGGTCATGTTTCTATCAAGCCCATGTAGATGATATTGTGTTTTTGAGGTCCTATTTTGGTTTTTTTTAGCAGCCGATTCCTTAGCAAGGAGGGCTTTGTCGTCTGGGAGAGCAGCAATTATTCCCAATTCCGATCTGTGGTTGATCGACCTTTGTAATCAATCTTCTGCGTGTTTTGTTCAATAAATTTACTTTCTACCAAAAAAAAAAGTTACTTAACAGCTTTATTTCAGCATGTGTCAATTAGAGTCCATTAGATTTTTTGTTTTAATTTTCAACCGTTGTGATTATTGTGGTGGGATCCTAATTTATAAAGGAATGTCATTTAGTATCAAGTTCTTCTAGTAAGCTATAAATTAAGGCATACTCTTTCTTTGCAAGGTAACTCTATTATGTGAATAAGAATATTGAGTTTGAGGACCATGGTCACGGCAGATTTTAATAAATTCTTCTTCAATATTCAGCACATTCTTCAAGACTTGCAAGCAGTCCAGCAACTACAGTAGCTCTACAGCCTTCCACAAGTAAGTACAACCCCTCCCCTACCCTGTGATCCAGCCAAGAACCCTTCCCTCCCCCCCCCCCTCGGCAAGCATCCCAGCCTCTCCTACACCTCAGCAGCAGCCTAGAAGCTTTCCCCCACCCCTGCACAAGACACAGATTGGCAGCAGCCATCCCAGCCCCCTACGCCACCTTAGATCTCTTCCCCACCCCTGCGGTATCCCTAGGCAGCAACCACACCCTCCCCCACACGTTGTGGCACCCCTTCCCATTCTCTTTCTTCCTTCGGCCCTCTCTCTCTGCTGCTTCTTCCTGGCGACAGGAAAAAAAAAAAAAAAAAAAAAAAAAAAAAAGAAAGAAAGAAAGAAGAAAAAGAAGAGAAGAAAAAGAAGAAGAAGAAAAGAAAAGAAAGAAGAAGGAAAATAAGAAAATAAAGAAAAGAGAAGAGAAAGGAAAAGATCTAAGGAAGATTTCTCCAGATCCGACCCATATTGATCAATCCCTAATTTTACCCCTTTTCCTTTTCCCTTCCCAACACCCAACCTGTATCCATCATAAAATCCCTTCAACCCAATTCTTTTGAAACACTAATTTTACTTTCTTCCCAATTATTCGAATTTTTGTTCGTGACTGCGCGGATGGATATCCACGCAGCCGTTAGAAGTTGACACGTCAGCAGGTAAAAAAGAACGGTTTGGATTCTCTAAATAGAATTTTATATTTAAAATATTTAACATATTACGATTCTTTTTCCCTCGAATATTTTAAATTTACAAAGCCAATCCCTGCTCATCTCGATGAAAACAGAATCCTAAACTTCATCTGGCCATATAAGTCTAACCCCTCCATCTCATTTTTCTTTTTCCAAAACCAAGATTTCACAGTTGAAATAAGAGAGGAACTTAGTTTCGGATAATAGCATCAGAAGCGTGCTCTAGAAGTGCGGTAAACCCAAATGCAATGGCTGCCATAGCCACCCAATTTCTAAATCCAGAGACAAAGCCAAGGGTACCCACAAAGAAAAATCATTCGATGTTCTCACGGATCATCGTTCCATTGCTTGGAAGCTTGTCAATCACAACAAAGGGGGTTCCAAATTTGTGGGTTTGTTGGCGACTGCTGTTTTGAATCAGTTGGGTACTTGAGATTATCAAGATTGGCAGGACTATGAAGACAAAGAGGAGCACAAAGTGATGCAGTTTGGCGTCGATGATGTCTATTACCCCAACGATGACTACTCCAATGACGATCTAGAAGAGATTGCCCCTCTCCTAACCACAGCAAAAATGAAAAAAATTTGTCAATGAACCGGAGTGAATCTTCTTAATGAAATTGAAAAATTATCCTGGTGATAGAAACGCTTGAGTTGTGCTGTAGTTTTTGCTTTGTTCTGATTTTTGAAAAAAAAAAAAAAAAAAAAAAAAAAAAACTAATAGCTCCATGGACCTAACAGATTTCAGATCCTTCTGAAATGCCTTCGACTTGTTCTCCATTGCTTTCGCTCAACCTCCTTTCTTCAGTGAAAACATAGGATTTTAAAGAGGGAAGAGGAGAAGAGACGGATTTTAGGATTTTAAAGAGGAAAGAGGAGAAGAGACGGATTTGCGAGTTCGTAGACGAGGGGTTTGATTTCATAAATTAGTAAACCATCTTCTCCCCTGAATCCACCTCAAAGGTCCGTTTCTAAAATTCGCTCACAACACTGGACGATTCAGAACGAATCATCGAAAACCCCCATCCAAGGAGGTGCGATTCATCTTCTCACTCAATAAGCACCTTTGTTATTGCCGGCAACGGAGGCAGCGGCAAGGATGCCCAAAGAAGCCCATCGGTGGTTTCCGGCGATGCCAAGGTCAACGATGGAGGGTTAGAGGAGCTTGTATGCCGGATGAAGTTTAGGATTCTGTTTTCATCGAGATGAGCAGGGACTGACTTTTGTAAATTTAAATACTTCTAGGGACGAATAATTGTAATATGTTAAACATTTTAAATATAAAAATCTATTTAAACAATCTAAACCATTCATTTTTTCCACACTAACGTGTCATGTTCTAACGGCTGCGCAGATATTGCGAACAAAAATCCCAATTATTCTACCCATATTGATTTAAAAAAAAACCGTTAGTTGTTTCTCTTCCCAAAATTAACCCATCCCATATAAATTTGTTGAACCTATATATCGATTCCCTCTTATTAAATAAATCATCACCTCCAAGATTTGGAGGTTTTACTTCATATCTTTGAGAGTATTTTCTGGAAGATCGTGGGCAAATTCCAAAACTTAGGGTATTCATAAAAAAACCCTAACCCTAGAATTGGATTCACATCACGGAAAGCTGTTTGCTGCGTCAGTGTCTTTGAATTGAATAATCTTCTATAGACGCTTCCACTTCTTCCTTGATTTCAATTCAATAGACGCTTTCACTTCCTTGATTGCTATCACCCCTTCCACTACCGCCCCACTTCTTGTTTCAATAAAGTTGATAGTGGACTGACGAAGATTTGATATTATTAGGTGTTCATGGAAGAAAGCTGTATTAGCATCACCTAGACCCTAGCCTTTCAAAAGAGAAAAATCTCCTCCCTTTGTGGGCAATCCTGTAGCTTCTGAGACAATCATCTTTTTTCAACTGCTAGTGTCTCATCCCCACTTGCATGTTGTAACCTTACCTATATATCTTGGAGATCCCTTTTGCACACTTCTACCACAGAGGGGATATTTGTGATAATAGAAAATCCCATTCACATAGTTTAGCCTTTACCTGTCTGACAAACACCCTCAAGAGATAGGCTTCATACTCCTAACCCACTTCAGGCCTCCCACACCACTTCAATAAGATCCTCATGAGATGCTCACATATTAAAATAAATAAATAAATAAATAAACATTTTTTTTCCCAAATGAGACATGGAGCATTAGTGACTACCACAGGGCTATGATCAGAGACACGTAGATAGTGAAAGACTGCTTCAGGCTTTCGAAATTCTTAGAACCAGAAGCTATTACTAGTATGCAATCTAGTTTGCTTGCCACCCTGTTTGGCGCCAACTGCTTATTAGATCAAGTTAATGCCAAGCTTGACCACTGCAAATCATCTAGACCCAACTATTCAGTGCAATCATTGAATTCTCCCACTCCTTGAGCATCAATAGGTCATTTGTTAACCTTTTCACATGGGAACCTAAATACGTTGAAATCCTCAAGAGACACCTACAGAGAATCCCACAACTCCCCTCTCTTCGTTCCCAAATAGCCCTCCTAGAGACCATCTCATTCATGTCATAGATTGTTGAAATATAGTATCGTACTTTCCAACTCATCAGTCATCTTGAGGTGTGTAATCTGAGGATTCGCCCATACCACCTTCACCTTCAAGCCCACTCATCCCATAACACCAAATCCTCCCATTCTTGTGAGAGACATAATTTCTCACACTTTACCCAAGCTCTTTTCACTTCATCACTAACCAGGAAATGTTCATCTTTTAGTATGGTTTCTATTAGAATACATAGGTTGAAATGTTAAGACTTGACCAGATTATGTGCTTCCAACTTCTTTGTAGGGGATTACCAAAAAAAAAAAAAACTTCTTTGTAGGGGAGTTGAGAGTGAGCTCTCACATTTCATGCTATAAATTTCATTGGGACACCTTCCAAGAGGTATCATCCGCCAACAATTCAATCCTCACCCTATGATATGCTCTGCTGCTGAACACGGGAAGATTAATGTGTCTTCTTCTTCGCCATTGAAGATTTTCCTTTTCATTCCAGCTGCATCTCTTCCTTAGCTAGTTTTAATTCCTTCTTCATAACATTCAAAGGAATTTGTTCCTCATGGTTGCTTTCCTCCCACGAGGCCATTACATTTTCAGACAATGTCTTACAAATTTCCCCATCTTCCCCTTCCTTGACAATTCCTTGTCCTGAGTTTCTTTGTAAATAATCAACAACCCAACAATCTCTTGGGTTTCACACCTAACATCATCAAGCTAACCCAATTCAGTGATCCCTGACTCTCTAACCTCCCCTCTTGACACCCTTACATGGTCAACATCCCCAAGTGGGCACCCCATTTTCCCCCAACCCCATGATTGTTTGATCCCCTTTGATTTGATTCACCTGGTACTCCCTTGTCCTCTCTTCCTCATGCTCCCTGGTATCACCACGTTGATGCTGTGTAGGAGTAAAATACTCCTCTCGAACCACTTCCTTTATTAAAGCTGTAATAGGTTCCTCCCATACAGGATCATTGTCATCTCCCTTTTCGATATGGCTCTGCAACTCCTTTAAATCGAACTCACTGCCTGTTCTTTATGCGACCTTCCATGTCATTTGTACCAGAATCCCCAGCAGGGATCTCTCCTCGATGTTGATCCCCTTATCCTCCAACCCGCAATTGGAAAGTCCATGACCAAACACAGCGGATCGAGAGAATCTCATTGGCTTCTAATGCACTCTTTGATCAATCACCTTTACTCTATTAGGGAAGATAGGTATGGACTTTGGAACTTCTTTGCAAACTTCAAGTTAAACACAACCTGCGCATATCCCAACCTTTCCTTAATGTGAGTCTATCCACAAGATGGGTTCCTCATCACACTAGAGACTTGACTTAGTCACTCTACTTTGGTGGAAGTCCCAACGAGTGTGACCATACTGGAATTAATTCAAGAGGGACCTTTTCTTGCGTCATTCCTTCCATCCTCCTTCACAATACCAAAGACCTCTCTCCTGAGTGTTAAACTAAATCAATGAAAATGAAGAGTTTTAGATCCTTTACCTTAGTGATTTTCTGCAATGGACCTAGACACTGGAGGTGTCTCTTTGCGTTCCCTTTCCCTTCTTTCAGCTTGTGAACTCTATAGGTTATTTCCACGCTTCCAAATTAGCGAACCACAATGATGGAGGTTCAGGATTAGCTTGGAGAATTCGTAGAGCATGGGAGAGTATTTTGAATCATGTGATCTATTTGGTTTTTCATCCCTCTATTTATAATGTTTTCCCTCAACCCTAATTCCTTAATTAGGGTTTTCCTTAGAATCATCTTAGGGAGGGAATATTAGAGTCCTCATTAGACTCCTCATTAGACTCAATTAAATAGAGGAGTAGTCATGTTAGACTACATTACCATCTTGCCACCACCTATGTCGCAAATTGTAGTCGAACTCACCCACTATTATTAACATCTCTCACTCGCCACAAGGTGGTAGACTTATCCAAATGCTCTCATCAACTCTAATCCTTTCAATGCGGAAATGGAACGTGTGACCTAAGAGATGTATCTAGGGTAGGAGTGCTATATCAAGTCTCCATCTAACCAACATATCACATCACTCGAAAATTATCTCATTATACCCTAAACAATTCAATTATACCCAGTTCCACATTCTCGATCCCTCATAGTGAGCAATGTGAACTATCCTCATATGGTGTACTCATGACTTTGTCAAGTGACAAGTCAGCAATGAGTCACATCACTAATGGGTATAGAATGAAAAGTTTTCCCATAGCTCTCATGCCATTTGGATTATCCCCAATTGCTTTCCCAATATTGCCCTGCGAGACCGCATCATCAATGATCCTAAGGAACAAGCTAAAGTAGCATCATTGGGTTTCCTCTTCGTGGCATAGCCTAAAGTAAAGGGTACAAGTAGGATCAACAAAATGTGATCCTGATGGCTCACACAATGACGAAGCAGGGATCCATTCAATCACTCTCATCATCGGTCGACTTCAGCACATGCAACAAACATGCATGCTATGGCGTAACTTCCACTGATATGGGCATGTCACAAAAGAAAAAATACGCCATACGAATCTTGGTTCAGTCGCTACCTAAAGCACCTGACCTGATTCTTCTACAATCAGTCACATATTGACCAATTACAAAAGATTCACATTCGGCTACAATCCAGGCAACACAAAAATGTGATGATTCTATGTACGACCATTGAGGTCTCATCTTAGTTCCAACTAAGGCGCCTGGCATTGGTTTGAAAGCCCCCTAAAGCCTTACAAACCCTTAGGCTCATCTTGCTCGCTATCTACAAGCGCCAAGGTGAATTACCCATGTGAGTGGGTCAATTCCATGCCTGGTGACATCTTCATAAAATATACTAACTCACTGCACCACATCAACTGCATGTGAGAATAGGCTGAGACTTCTCAAAAGTCCTCTAAGCCAAACTGCCTCTTGAACAGCAGCTGAGCATGCAACATACTCTGCCTCCATCGTGGACAAAGCAATGCATGCTTGCTTCTTGCTGCTTCAAGTAACAGCTCCACCTCCAAGGTCAAAAACATAACCTGAGGTAGACTTTCGCTTGTCCTGATCACTGCCCAGTCAGCATCATTGTAACCTCTCAAGCTCAAATCTGTACCATTATATGTGAGCATGAGATTTGTGGTCCCACAAAGGTAACAGAGAATCCTTTTCACTGCCTGCCAATGGGTAAGTCCTGGGTTACTTTGGTAACGACTGACCATCCCAATAGCATAGCAGATATCTGGGCGCATGCATATCATCGTGTACATCAGACTACCAACCGCAGAAGCATAGGGTGCTCTTGACATTTGATTTTTCTCTTCTTCATTCTTAGGGCATTTATCCAGGCTCAGTTTGCACAGTTGATCCATTGGTGTGTCAATGGGCATAGAATTTTGCATGTGGAATCGTTCAAGGACTTTCTCTAAGTAAGTTTGTTGGGACAAACAAAGAAAGTTCTTTGAGCGATTCCTCACTATCTTGATGCCTAACACAAAGTTGGCTTTGCCCATGTCCTTCATCTCAAATGTGAAGGACAACCACTCTTTAGTGGCGACAATCATGTCAATGTCATTCCCTGCTAAAGGATATCATCGACATATAAAGAGAGAACTAAGAATCCTTTCTTGGACCGTTTTATATACACACAATGATCTTCTTCAATCACATCAAAGCCATTAGAAGTTACGGCATGATGAAATTTAAAATACCATTGTCTGGATGTTTGTTTGAGGCCTTATATGGAACATTTAAGGCGGCAAACTTTGTGCTCATGTCCCTTGGATTCAAAACCCATTGGTTGATCCATATAGATCTCTTCGTCTAGTTCTATGTTGAGAAATGTCGTTTTAACGTGCATTTGAAAGAGTTTAAGATCTAGTCTTGCTACAATGGACAAAATAAGACGAATGGATGCTATCCTCACCACAGGGGAGAATGTCTCATCATAGTCCACACCTTTCTTTGGGTGTAGCCTTTCCCCACAAGTCGTGCCTTATATTTGTCAATTGATCCATCGGCCTTACGCTTAATGTAATATCCAGGCCTATTCTAACCCTGACCTAACTCGGATCCACTGTTGTATTCAGGTCCGAAGACCCGAAGCGGTGGTAGAAGAGACCTATG
The DNA here is from genome assembly GCF_041222555.1 of Hakea prostrata. Classification (NCBI taxonomy): domain Eukaryota; kingdom Viridiplantae; phylum Streptophyta; class Magnoliopsida; order Proteales; family Proteaceae; genus Hakea; species Hakea prostrata. Next base: position 23,710,071 of record NC_142607.1, on the reverse strand, counting down.
GACCATTCTGATTGATGATCATGATTCGGAGACTGAGCCTATGGACATTGATGATGATACCCCTTGCTTAAATGCATTATCAGTGTTTAAGGAAAGTTTGCGCATCAGAGAAAATTAATCTCGTTGATGTACCTAATGACCTCCTGTGCATAATCCGAAAGTATTCCCCGAAACTAGACTTCTTGATTGAATTGTGGAAGAAAACCTCACTCAAATTGACCTTGTATAGCCTTTCAAATCCCTACTTGAAGTTGCTGAACTAAACCTGTTTTTCTGCTGAGAAACATTTTGGTCAATCCTTTCGGTCGATACCATCGACCAAAACTATCGAACAAAGTTTCTCAGTCTGCCAAGTTAAAGATTCCATGGAATATTCCTATTCTATTTATTATGACGTCGAGCCTTGAGCCTTGTGCAATCATTTTTCTCACCTGAAATCATGGGGAGAGCTTCCCAAGGCACCTCCTTGGCTAATGTGAAGGGCACCTCATCAAAAACTCATTGTTTACTATTGATTCTTGTCTACTTCTTCCATACTAAGGTATGAATCACCATTCCACTCTCTATCCTACCATTTTCTACTCTTTTCTTTTCCTTTCTTGCTGGTGAGACATTGGAAATGGTGCTGCAACCTTGCAACCACCACTCCAAGTGTCTACACATGAATAACCTATGAGTTTCTTAGCCATCCATTGATGCTATGCCTCCACCTCATGCCTAGCTTATGTATTCCTCTATTTTTCTATTAACATCATGTCATTTTGTACCAAACTGAGTTGTAGGGCATGCTATGTTCATGTTTATCACTTCTATATGATTCCAATCGAAATCCTAGTAGTTCCCCTAGCTATTACATGCCATTTCCATGACAATGGAATCAATCCCAACTCATGCCATGATGTTTGTCACTTGAACTTGTTAGCTCAATTTGGGGCTTTTTGTTTGGACCATTGGATTGGGTAATTTTCTTGACTTATAGTGTCCTACTACTGTTGTTAAGTGTTCCTCCAAGTTTCAGATTGATCCGAACACTGGAAAACCAATTTAGGATGAAAACACCCAAAATCCATCATTCTGTCCCGAAGGAAATTTTGGTCAATCCTTTTGGTCGATACCATTGACCAAAACCATCGACCAAAGTTGTTGCTGATAGCAACTTTGGCCAGTTTTGATCCAATTGATATCCAATCTTCCTAATTTCTTCTCTAACTTATTATTGATGTTTGTTTAGGGCCTTAACAATTATTTTGGACTATTTCTTGGTCCTCTCAATTCATCATCAATTCAACCCAAGGTAAGGATGGTTATCTCCATAAACATATGGATCACCAACTTATGATTTATGTTCTTGTTTATGAATGGAACCTTTTGATTACTTTTAAATCTTTATAAGACTATTATATATGTGTTAGAACAGTAGTATTGACATCTTTATACTCTTGTCATGTTACATTACTATTCTTGTTTAATTATGTCTATGATGATTCATTTCAATATCATGTTTTAACTTTTATGATAAGATGTATTGGATGCATGAAAGATGATGAACTTGAATATGTGATTGTTTACGTATTGACTTGGGATTGGGGAGTGTTCTATTGACACTTCTGTCCTTAGGCATCGGAGGGAATAGTATGGGATGTTCTCCGATGGTGCCTATCCACACTCTCCCGGGTTATTGGATGACATACATAGGACTGTCTAGTTGGTTGGCTAGGTTTATCCTTGTCGTGTCAGACCCGAATCGGAAGGGCATTGAAACCGAACAACCCGTGGTAGTGTATGGTTGGATGGGCACTCTAGGCTGGTAACCAATCCGGTAGGGGACATAAACCATGCTACGGATACCTGAAATGGGCCATTTATTGGTAGAGTTGCATATGGATAGACTTGGGCTCACGGGCGCTCAAGACCGGTAACCAATCTGTGAGAGGACGTGAGAGCTTCCCGTTTACTATATGTGGATGACCAATAGGGTTGATGAGTTAGAAATCCGGGATTTCGCTGACTCTAGTGTGAAGGATACCAGAAAGGATCGTCGGGGGCGAGGAATGGACGTATCTGAATCTGACTTGACCGATTGAGTAGATGACTTGCATTGGGCTAGGCTTTACTGTGACATGCGCCAGTACTTGACCAAATGGTGATGTGAGAGAGCGGTGACCGATCCCCTTACCACGGTTTTTTTGATGACTTTACCGATCTTCCCCGGGCATTCCCAAGATATGGAAATGGGAGAGTGACTGACGACCCAGAGAAGTATGGTGCTATGACTTAAAGCATGTCTACCCTAGAGACTAGCATTTATAGAGTTAGAATCATACTGCATCATATGTTCCATATCTCATTGCATTATGTATGTTCTGTATGTGTATGATTTCTAATTATGGGATAACTGCCTTGCTGAGTTCTTCGAACTCATTCCTTTTGTACAAATGTTTTTAGATTATCCTACAGGTACTGAAGACTACGATGGCACCCCCTTCGAGACGGACTATGATTCGGCATACTACCCTTCGGGTAGTGGCATCTATGAAGATCCAAGTGTTGGTGCCGAGGAGGATTACTATCCGCACCAAGGTTAGCCCCACAGTTGTGAGGGAGAGGCAAAGCTGGGTTTACTTCATCCGTACCATTGAGGAGACTATTATTAGAGTAGAGGAAACCCTAGCTTAGTGCCCCATTCCCCTGGTGTATTTTTGGAGTACTTGGACCTGTAATTAATTAACTTTTTGGGATTATCTTTAATACCTGGACATGTAATTAACGTTATCACACTTCTTTTCCACTGGCTCGAGAGAGTGGTTATCATACCTTCTCTCACCTTTATGATTATGTTCATACTTTACTGTTATTGTCTTCCGCACTCTGATTTATTTAATCTTAGCTTATTCATGATACTTAGTATTAATTGTTTTTACTTGGATTATCTTTGTTCATGATTATGTCATTGTGTATGTGGGAGGCATGGACCTATGAATCTTGATCCTTGGACTATGGATCACATTCCCGGGTATTCCAAATGGGGTACCGGCTGGGTGGATGTGACACTTAACCTTAAAAACCCATTTATTCCCAATACTTTTGCAATTAGGTGGAGGATCAACTAACTCCCAGACTTGGTTCTTTTCCATAGAACTCAACTCATCTTCTATAGCAGCCATCCATTTGTCCTTAGCATGTGATGATAGCGCTTCCTTTAGGGATGCAGGCTCCTCCTCATCAGCTAAGGCACACAAAAGGGCGTCCCCTTCAATCTCAAATCGATGACGGGGAATATGTCCTCTTGTGCTTCTATGTGCATTGAGATCACAATCGTTTATGGGTATGTCCCCACTAGGTACACTCCCACTAGGTTCACAGTCTGCATTCATGCTCCCACTTGGTGCACTATGACCAATATCTTCTCTGGCGACTAAAGGATGTGTTCTTTCCCCACCCTCACTAAGAGGATTTGGTATGCTGTGATCCTCCTCTATCTCATAGAGGTCAAGATCTCTATGCTCATAAGATAAACTAGGGTAATTTGCTTCTAGAAACTCGACATCTCTTGACTCAATCTCAATCATACCTCCACTAGGGTGTTCACCGTACATAACGTATCCTTTAGAGCTATTAGGACACTTCACAAAGATGCATTTCTTAGCTCTAGAACCTAACTTCCCGTACTTATGGGAAGAGGTGTGAACATACCCAACACAACCCCATGATCGTAAATGTCCTAGAGCAGGCTTTGTACCTTTCCATAGCTCATAGGGTGTAGATGGTATTGACTGAGATGGTATTCTATTCAGGATATAGGTTGCAGTCTGAAGTGCATCTCCCCAAAAACTAATTGGGAGGTTTGCTTGCGCCATTATGGACCTAACCATGTCCAATAGAGTTCTATTCCTTCTTTTTGCCTCACCATTTTGTTGCGGAATGTTAAGAATAGTTAATTGTCTCACAATTCCTTTTTCTTCACACAATTCTTTAAATTTTTCAAATAAATATTCGCGTCCACGGTCGGTTCACATAATTTTTAAATTCCTGCCTAATTGATTCTCAACCTCTGTCACAAAAGTGTTTGAAACAATCTAATGCTTCATGCCGGTGAGATAAACGTAACCATATCGCGAATGATCATTTATGAAAGTGAGAAAATAGGAGGCTCCATTTCTTGCCTTAACATTCATGGGTCCACAGATGTCAAAGTGTACTAACTCTAATGGTTGAGTTGATTTGGGTGCCTTTCCAAAAGGCTTCCGATGAGCCTTTCCAGCCAGACAAGGTTCACATATGGGCAGGTCTACTTTAGTGAGTGAGCCTAAAAGGCCGACTCTAGCTAACCGTAACATCCTGTCCTTCCCAATGTGACCTAATCTTGAATGCCATTTTCCAGGTTCTATATTACTATCAACAATTAAAGAAGAAGAATTAGAGATAACCGAAATCAAATCTAATTTAAAAAACCCATTGTCAAGGATGCAGTGGCCCTATATGGCCCCTTCAAATAACAAATCCAAAGCACTATTGGAAAAATTGAAAGATATCAGAAACTTAAAAGTGTTGAAACCAAAACTAAATTATGCATTATGTCTGGTGCATAGAGTAGATCATGGAGGATCAACGTGTGACCCGTTCGTAAGCTATGTTGGACTGGTCCAATGCCTTGAACATCAATGTTGGCGCTGTTTCCCATGTAAATTCTATGCACTCCCAATGACACTTTGTGATAATTTATGAAACTACCTCTTTCCCGTGTGACGTTCCTGGTTGCTCCTGTATCAACAATCCAATCTGATTGTGTTAAGGCAACCAAAACATGTGTACTCACAAAGGTACAAGGAAAAGATAAAGATGGTACTTCTTTGACTCAGTGCAATCACGAGCAAAGTGTCCCTTCTTTTGACAGTTGTAGCACGTTATTTTGGACATGTCTTTCTTACCCCCATGCTTTCCACGTTTCTGTTTGACCATTCCTTCCTTAGATAGGTGCCAAGTTCCTGGTACCCTCTTGATTCCCTCTTTTAAGTCTTTTACGTTTGGGCCATTTGCCCTTACGTATACTTGTCTGAGCAACAAGAGCAGTTGTGTGGGTCGCCTCTAGGTGCTCCGCTTCCATCTCAAGGTGTTGAGCTAGATCAACATACGTCTTGATGCTCTCAAGATGAGCAAGTACTTGTTTCGTTGGTGCCCAAGAATCAGGTAAGGTCCTAATCAAGGCCTGGATCTATTGCTCATCAGAAAGGTCATGTCCAACATATTTTAATTTGCGAACCATTTCCTTGACAGTTCTTATGTGCTCAATAATTTTATGCTTGGGGTCCATTCGATACATACATCGCAGTCTAGTTGTGGATGTACCACCAAAAGCACGCTTCAGCTCGTCCCACATGGACTTAGCTGTAGGGAAAACCTCATATTCCCCTTTTAGATCATCTTGCATGGCACTTAGCATGAAAAACCGTGCACTTCGGTCTTTCTTAACCCAAGCATCATACAGATCCTTATCCTTATGAGATTAGGTTGTCTCTTTTTCCCAATGGAGGATTGGTCTGTACAATCATTTCCGTGGTAAGATGCTCCATGCTATCTTGGTCATTAAGGTAGTACTGGACTTTCCGTTGCCACTTCTCAAAGTTCTCATGACCGAGAAGTTTTTCACCCATGAGAAGGTCAGCAATCACATTCTTAGAGGCCATCTAGACTACATCCAGAATGCAAAAAAAAAAAGACATAGTTAGTATATTTTTTTTACCACTCATTGGAATTTTTCCAAATTAATTATCCTTAATCCATACTGTGGTGTCAATCATCTAACATTGTTCGATGTCAAACCCCACCAAAAATGTATTGAGAATAATTAATTTTAATTATTCCAGTAAGTATACATCGGAGGAATAGACATCTCTTATCACATAATTGCGCCATACATACGGGTGCGCATGGGTCCCACCAGAGGAACCCAAAGTTTGGTACTTCTAATGACACATCAAGTCAGTACAAGATTGTGATGCGTAGTGTGGTGGTAACCCTATTACATGGCTTCCAAAAAATAATTAAAATTACATCTCAAAGAATCCTACTACAACACTACAAGGGTATACCACACTTTGCATCACTCTTAAATACTAACTCTAGCATACATACATAAAATTTGTCATTATGGTAACACCAAACATGATCTCTTCCATAAATTTTTTTTAAGGTCTATTGTGGAAGAGATTGATTTTGCATCCACCAATTGGAGCGAATCAAAGGTCTAAACAGCCATGGGAATGTTTCATTGCTAATACATTTTTGCATAATCATCATAGCAAAGAAAGTTAAAATTATATAACTAACATGGCAGTAACGCTAATGATCACAAAAATTGCACAAAAACAAAATTTTATGCAAAACATAGAAATATGCAATCATAAATAACTCCAAGCTAATAACTTTTTAATTCAAAAACAAAACATAGTACTAGTAAGAACTCCAATGGTTTGAGTTTGTAGTTAATAATCACAAGGTTAGGGGTTCAAACCTCACTCCAACAATAAAAAACAGAAAGAAAACATCACAGAGAAACGTGGATCACTGGATCTCACGGCAATACTTTGTCAAACCGAAATTAGAATAAATGTAAATAAAATTAGAACTCCCTTTTTTTTATTCAAAAAAAATGGTAAGGGTCACACAGGAATGCATTTGAATATATCTGAATAAAATCTTCCGTAGAACTCCTTAGTTTTTTTTTTTTAAAAAAAGAAGGGTAAGTAGCGGTTATCAAGAACTCCTCTTCTTTTTTTTTAATCATAAAAAAAAATAAAAAATAAAAAATCCCTTCTAAACAAGGAAAAGGAAAGAAAACTACTCATCCAATTGCATACCACAGATTGGGTAGAGGTCAAGCAATTGGTTAATGATTGAATCGACACTCTTTTTTTTTTTGGTGAAAGACACTAATTAATGTCAATAGATCCTATTAACCAACACCCATAAAACTAGCCGTTGCCAGCGACCTTAACTCCAACCTAGATGTGCCTCTTTGCGTTCCCTTTCCCTTCTTTCAACTTGTGAACTCTATAGGTTATTTCCACGATTCCAAATCGGGATGGAGGTTCAGGATTAGCTTGGAGAATTTGTAGAGCATGAGAGAGTATTTTGAATCATGTGTTTCTGTTTGGTTTTCCATCCCTCTATTTATAATGTTTTCCCTCAACCCTAATTCCTTAATTAGGATTTTCCTTAGACTCATCTTAGGGAGGGAATATTAGAGTCCTCATTAGACTCAATTAAATAGAGGAATAGTCATCTTAGACTACATAATCATCTTGCCGCCACCTATGGTGCAAATTCTAATGGGACCCATCCACTATTATTAACATTCCTGAGAACCAAGGTCATCCTTCAAGCACCGCTCAAGCTCCTCTAGTTGGTTTAAAGAGAAGATGGAGAATCCATTATCTAGCGACTTGACCACAGCTAAGCCCTTCACACTCCACAGTCAACCCACTTTGGAGAGAACAAATCTGAATGATGGTTGTCCACCAACAAGACAACCCTTTGTAGAGTTCTGTCACCTTTCGACCTCATCACAGGTGGCTGTATCATCTTCCTGATTTAGCCCTTACGCAAAAGGGACGACTAGACCACATGCTGAGGTCTGATCCACATACCAGCAGTCATTTCCTCACCTAGAGATATGCGAGCGAGGCTCCTCCTCCTAGAGGCCCCTAATGCAGCATGACTAGAAGTTACTGTTCATGCTACAGTTTGGTGAACAGTAATCTAGAATATTATTCTTCATATTTGGTGGGCCCTAAGTCCAACTTGCAAGGAGATAAACTAGGAACTGTTCTCGTTGGAGTTTTAGAGATAATTTAGGGTTTTTGTTATTTATACATTGGGATAATTGTGTAATCAGATTTTTAATTCGGGTAGGATATCTATGATCAATTTTAGTTAGTTTTAAATTCCTAAGAGTCCTAGTAGGATCAAATTTTTTGTTAATTTTAAATTACCAATATTGAAGTATGTCTCTTTTATTATTTAAACACTAGTGATTAGCTTATTGAGGAGGGAATAGAAAAAAATGAATCGAAGCTTTTGCTTTGTGCATTGCCATGCCTCTTCTCTCTCTATCCTCTTCTCTTCTTTGTATGGGTGTTTCTCTCCTACTTCCCCTTCTTCAAGTCTGATTCTTCTCAGATTTCTCCTTTCGCCCCCTATCTTTCTTTCTCCTCTGTTCTGTCCCCCATTATTTGGTATCAGCCCCCCTCCCTAGAAACCATCCAACAAATTTACTTCTCTCTCCTCTTTTTTCCCGTTCTCAATTCCCTTCAACTTTGAAGTTTCTTCCTGGATTGGCATTTATTCCTCTGGTTTTTTTCAATCCATTTGGGCTCAATGCCCTCATTGTTTGATCTTTGAGGATTGATATTGTTTTCCTATACATAATAAGTTCCCCCCTTTTTTTTTTTTTGATGAATAATAATAAGTTCCCCTTATTTTGCATGTTTACTTATCTCATGCTCATTCTTTTGTTATGATGAGAAAACATTACTTTTGAATTTGTCTAGTCATACCTATAATTCTGTATACGTGATGTGTAATTTGACTTCATAGCTTGCTTTCTCTTTCCTATGCACCAAAGTTCAAACATTGTTTAGGTTGTCATTGATCTATCTTTCTGACTAGATGGTGGTTCAACCAGCTTATCCATCTTGTCCTTGTATGAAAAGTTTGACCACTATGTAACAATTATAGGCACTATCTAAATAATGGCACAGTAATAAGTAGCGTTTGACTCAGAAATGTTGCATCTCCAATGATTATATCATAAGGGACAGGTGCTAGGTAGTATGTAGGAATCCTCCACAAGAGAAGATAAAATTATAGCTCCAATGACCATATAAGTGGATGAAAGGTGCAATGCCAATGTCTAAATATAGACTCCGCAAGAAGGCAAGTCATAGGTAAAAAAAATGAGTTGGGAAGAAAAATTGGCTTATTGCGGACCCAATGGGTAGGTAAAAGGCAATATGGGATATTGTGGGCCAAATAAGTCAGTAAAAGGCAATATGGGTTACTACGGACTAAGTGGGTAGGTAAATAGCAGGATAGGTTACAGTGGTTCAAGTAGGTAGGTAGAGAGTTGTATGAGTTACTATTCACGAAATAGGTAGGTAAAAGGTAGTATGGATTATTAATTTATTATGGACCAAGTAGGTAGTTGTTGTTGGTGTAAACTACCATCCTAAAAGCTTTGAGAAGATGTAATAAGTCTCCAACAGATACATAACCAAGAAGTAGGATAGAGAAAAAAACGGAATTAAGGGTAGGGGAATTAAAGGAAATTAAGAAGAATAAAAAGGAACATAACATTAGGTGTTGGGCTTGTCTTCAACCTTCGACCAAATACAGTAGCAGTAGACTCAGCACTACCGCAGGAGCAACATCTCACTCAAAAGTAGTCCTATCTGTCTGAAGTCTTAGATTTCAATTCCTGGTCAATAGACCTCTTAGAAATGACCAGCAATGGTTTTGAAAGCTCAAGTAAGAAGTGCCTAAGTTTTTTCCAAGCCAAGTCTGATAATTCTACAACAAACATGGCATGAACATGATTTCAATCTCACAGTAGGAGTATGCATTGGGGATGAAGTTCAGGGATTTTAATCACCTATAGATAGGTTGTGCTCAAATTCTTAGTCCTAGTAGATCAGGGCAATGGTTTAGCAAAATCGAAGAATTAAAAATAAAAATAAAAAGTTAGCAAGAAAGTTTTGATTTTAGAAATTCATCAGGTAAAAAGTTGTAGAAGACAGATTGACTGCACCATATGAGGTCTTCAAAGGGGCTTCAACAGAACTTGAGATTCTGAAAAAAAAACATAGCCGTAGGCAAGTTCAACATAAACTCAATTTGAAAAGACATTAATCCTTCATAATCCTTCTTCATGTGATGATTAGAAGGTTTAAGTCATAGCTGGAACAGAAATTAGGCTCTTAGAACAGCAGCAGATAGGCAGCAACAGGTAGAATCAGAATATCCTCAAAAAGTGAATTTCAAACCGACAACTTTCTAATTCAACCATGTAATAATCCACCAATTTAGAAACCAGAAACAGAGATGAGAAGACCAAATAGGAAAGCATTCATAAACTAGTTTACAGAAATTTAGAAAGTAAATATTGTCTACAAAAAGGAAACTAACGCAAATATGATATAATCCTAGATATGTCTTGCTTGTTAACCAAACAAATGGGAAGGGGGTAAGCTAGTAAAAACAATCAGCATGGGTACATGACTAAGTGTACCCCATGGTACCCTTTGCATGGCATAGCATCTGTTAAACTAAATCAATGAAAGGAAGAGTTCTAGATCTTTTACCTAGTGATTTTCTGTAATGGATCTAGACACTGGAGGTGCCTCTTTACGTTCCCTTTCCCTTCTTTCAGCTTGTGAACTCTATAGGTTATTTCCACGCTTCTAAATCGGTGAACCACAATGATGGAGGTTCAGGATTAGCTTGGAGAATTCATAGAGCATATGAGAGTATTCTTAATTAGTGTTTCTGTTTGGTTTTCCATCCCTATATTTATAATGTTTTCCCTCAACCCTAATTCCTTAATTAGGGTTTTTCTTAGACTCATCTTAGGGAGGGAATATAGAGTCCTCATTAGACTCAATTAAATAGAAGAGTAGTCATCTTAGACTACATAACCATCTTGCCGCCACCTATGGCGCAAATTGTAGTGGGACCCACCCACTATTATTAACATCTCCCACTCGCCACAAGGTGGCGGAGTTATCCAAATGCTCTCATCAACTCTAATCCTTTCAATGCGGAATTGGAATATGCGACCTAAGAGATGTATATAGGGTAGGAGTGCTATATCAAGTCTCCATCTAACCAACATAGCACATCACTCAAAAATTATCTCATTATACCCTAAACAATTCAATTATACCCAGTTCCACATTCTCGATCCCTCATAGTGAGCAATGTGAACTATCCTCATATGGTGTACTCATGACTTTGTCAAGTGACAAGTCAGCAATGAGTCACATCACTGATGGGTATAGAATGAAAAGTTTTCCCATAGCTCTCATGTCACGCCCTCCCAGCCGGTACCCTATCTGGCATACCCGAGAGTGTGATCCACAGCCCGAAGATCAGGTATCGAGTGATCAACCTCCCACATAAGCAATAACATAATCATGAACAACCATAACAAGAGTGCGGAAGATAAATCATAGATCCAATAAAGAAAGAATGAATCATAAATGAAACGGAATACTAAATATATAATCGAGTGTCACGAGATAAGTAAAGTGAAGCAAAAATCCCACTTTACATCCGGTGGAAATTCTGTTTCTCTTTTTTTTTCTTTGTTTTGTGGTGTTCTCTTCTTCTTTCTTTTCTCTTTTTTTTCTTTTTTCTTTTTTTTTCTTTTTTTTTCTTTGTATGTTTTCTCTTTTCTTCTCTGTTTTGCTTTTGTGTTTTCTCTCTTGTTTGTCTTATTCTGCTTTGTCTCCTTTTTTGTCCTTCCTTTTTTTTGTTTTTCTTTTCTTGTTGTTTTTCTTCTTGTTTCCCCTCTCTCCCTTTTTTCTTTGTTTTCTGCTGTCTTCTACTTGTTCTCGTATCGTTTTTCCTTCATCCTTTTTCCTTCTTCCTCTTCCTCTCACTTTGTCTCTTGTGGCTCTCGTCTTGTTTTCGTTTGTGCCTTTTGCTCTTCTCCCCTGTATTTTCTCTGTTGGTTGGTCTTGTGTCCTTGCTCTTTGTCTCTCCTTTTCCTCCTCCTGCCCTCTGCTCCTGTTGTCTCCTTTGTGTCGTCTGTCCTTTTCGTTGTGGCTGTCTCTCTTCCCATCGTTCCTGCTTTCTTCTCCTTTGGTCTCTTTGGTTTTTCCTTTGTTCTTGGTGTTCTTGTTTCTTGTTTGCTTGTTTTTCCATGTTTCTTGTTCTTTTGCTTTTGTTTCTTCTTTTGCTTCTTGTTTGTCCTCCTTACCTTTTTCTTCTTTTCTTGCTTGGTCTCGTTTCCTTTGGTCCTTTTGCGCGTTGTTTCTCTTGGTCTGGTTTTTCGTCTCTTCGTGCTTGTCTTTTGGTTTCTTTGGTGGTTGGGTTTCGGGTCTCTCGTGTTTCTGCTTGGGCCTCTTCTCGGTTCTCCTTGTTCTTTTGTCTTGTTTTTGATCGCCTGGTGTCTTGCTTTTGGTTCTCTGCATGGTCTTCTGGTTGGCTTGGCTTCTTGTCCTACCTTTGTATTCTGCATCTGCACTGTGGTCCTTTCTTGGTTTGGTATCCCCATTACCACTCTGATCTTCCTCGTTCGTTGTTCGTTTCTTTTTTTCCTTGCTTGCTGTCTGGTTTCATTGTTCTGCCTTTTCCTTGGTGTTCTGTTCGTGTTTGCGGTCTCTTTTCTTCTCCTGCTGTGGGTCATCCTTTTGTGCTTCTCGCTGGTGCTGACTTGCGGGTCTTTGTTGTTGGGGGTTTGGGGCGCTCGTGGCTCGGTTCTTTGGTCCTTTCGGCCCTTGTGTGTTGGTGTGGTTTTGTCCGGTTGGCCCGGTCTCCCCTGGGTTTTGCCCGTCGTGACTTACCTGTGGTTGCCTTCAACCGGTGTCCTCCGTCCATCACTTTAGTCTTCATCTTCTTTTTTGCACCTCATCATCACCTTCTGGTTCGCCGCACCGTCCTCTTTGGGTGGCCCGCTGCTTCTTACTTTACTTGGGTCTCGGACCTCTGGTTTGGGTCGTTGGTGTTTCTTCTCCCCTTTTTGTCCCGTTGGCGTCTGTGCTTCGGTGCTTCTCCTTCTGTCTTCTTCCTTCTCCGGCTTCTTCGGGTTGGTTTTCCACGTCTTACGGTGGCTTCTTGTTGTCCTTCTTCCTTTGCTTCTTCATCATGGTCTCGCCTGTCCTTCGTGCTTGCTGCATGTGTTCGTTCTCTATGTATTTTGGCTCGTTCACTTGTGCCCGCGGCGGGTTGCTGTCTCGTCGGTCCAACCTTTTTCTCGAGGTCTGTGGCTGCTTTCCCTTACTTGATCTCTCCCCCTTCTTGGTGAGCCTTGACTTTCTCTCACTTGTTCTCGGTCCTTCTCTTATCGTGTTTCTTCTCTTGGCGGCTTTCCTTTCTCTTATCATTCTACCTGCCTTGTGCTTATCTCTCGGGCCTGCTTTTCTTTCCTGTCTCGGTCCGGTGGTGTCCTCGTCTCCTCGCCTTGTGGGCCTGCCTTTGTTGTTGTGCTGTTGTTTGGGACTCCCGCTAGGTGTTCATCCCTTCCCCCTTCCCCACCGTCTGGCATGTCTTCCTGTGTTGTCGCTCGGTTGTCCATCGTTGTGGTGTGGCTGTACTCGTTCATTGGGTTCCCGGCCTTCCAGGCTTTCCGCCTTGGGTGACCTGGTCCGTCCGGCTCTTGGCACCCATGCGCGCCACTTTCCACTGCCTGCTGCTTTCCGTTGGTGTCTTCTGTTGCTGGTTTGGTCAACCTATCAACTCCCCCCGGTGTCTTGCCTTTCTTGTCGGGCGCTAGTCCGTCTGGTTCTTCCCCTTCTGGTGGGGGGTTGGTTCGTGGGGTTGTCGACGCTTTCCCGTTGGCAAGTCTCACACTTGGCACTCGTCAACATCCGCCTTTAGACCATCCACCTGTTCCTTCGTCCTTGTCTCTTGGTGCTTCGGGTGTCTGGTGGGGCTGTGTGCTTCCTTCTTTTCTTTCTTACTTCATCGTTTGCGACACCGGTCTTCCTCTCCGCCCATCCATGGATATACCGTGGGGTCCGACTCGGGTTTCTTCTCAACTTTGGTCCTCTTGATCGAACTTCTGTGGCACATCTTATCTCTAGCCGGATCTTGCCGTCTGGCGGTTCGATTCTCAGAGCGTTTCCATCAACTCTCGTGGCCACAATGGTAACTCGCATTCAATCCGTCTTCTTGGTTCTTCTACTGAGCATCGCCAACATTTGCTTTCCCGGGATATCTGAATATCACAATCATATCGGCGTTCACCATCTCCTTTGTCTCATGTTCAACTCCTTTTGGGTGGTATTTCAAACTCTTATGATCCGTGTGGCATCTTCTCACCGTGATATGTCTCCAAATCTTCAGCGACCGGCGGCGTTCTGTCGTGGTGGGGTATTCCGCTCATAATCCTTCATTGCCGAGCATAGGCTCGACCTTGCCTGTTGCATCGTCCACCAACCAATCTTTGGGCGTCGGTTGCTGTCTCCCGGACTTCGGTATAGTCGCGGGCCTTGTCATCTATCCTTCACTCTTGGTTCTTCTCCGGCGTCGGCCAAACACTTCTCTTCTTTCTGGTCAACTTAGTCATAGGGCGCCAGCGAGTTCTCATCCTTCGGTAGTCCCCAATCCAGCTTCTTATTTCCGTTCTGCGGCTTCGGTCTTTCCCAATCAGCCCAGCTTGGACCTTTTCGGGTCCCGATACCTTGGCTGACTCTGCGCTACTCTCTTGCGATCACCTTGCTAAACTTGCAACAACTTCTTTCTGAACCTTTGCAAGTGAAACTTAGTGACTCGCTGCTCTTCTTCGCTCTTGTGTCGTGTCATCATGGGCATCACAACTTATCAGCACATCATGATCTCGGTTCATGGGTCCTGCCCGGAGCATTGGTCAATCCGAGGCATGACTCTAACTCGTGTGACCATCGCGTTGGAGCTGTCTTGAAGATATCACTAGACTTCACTTTCAATTGGTGATATCCGACCTTGCATCTTGGACACGCTGCACCCTTCAGCTGTCGAGAGATCTCGATTCGGGCGCGGATATCTATTCTTGATAGTCAACTTATTCAACTCACGGTGGTCGTGCCGCGCTACTGCCGTCTTTCTTCTTACGAACAAGGCCGGAGCTCCCCAGGTGACACACTAGGCTTCTGAAACCTCTATCAATGAGCTCATTCACTGTTTTGCAACTCTTTCAACTCTGGAGCCATCCTATACGAGCTTTGATCGGCGCACCGGGCAGATCATTTCACATCTCTTCCAGCCTCGATAGATCATCGGAGACATCACAAGTCGCAACACTCACTTCATCGACTCTTTTCTCCACTATACCCTTGCCTTCGGATGAAGCATCATCCACTAGGGCATGACTTCATCGGTCGGACGGCCCTTCTTACAACCCTTCTCTTTTCACCTTGAAATTCAAGACCGGACTTCCACAATATGGGCTGATCTTCTTTGGGAACAAGGCACCTTTGTGGGCTTCAGCCTATCAATTCCCAAATACATCAAGTCCTTCTGTCAAGAATCACAATTGGCTTCCAAGTTCTTTTCACCAATCAACACGGGACATTTGATACCCCTTATCTAGTTTCCCGGACCAGTAGGTGTACTAATCAATAACAACTAGACAACTTCTCGGGGTTAGGTTAGTCTTCTTATGAATGCAGATGACTGAACGAATAGATGCACCCGTATCAAATAAGACAAATGCAATAGCACTAACAATGTACCTTAATCACATCATGGCTTGGATCCGCTCGATCTTGAAATCTAAACTCTACAGGAGGGCGAGCCTCTTCACCCCGGCGGGCTCGGGCGAGCCGCCACGGCACGAGCAAAATGACCAGCTTGCTTGCGGTGAAGCAGCGGATTCTTTGTCCAACGTGCTCCGGACTTCGAACAAAGGCCTTGCACTCCACTTCCTTGCCTTGCATTTCTGTGGTCGTTTCCCCATCTTTTTAACCGCCGGCTCTAAAACCCTGTTCACCTACACTCTTGCCTGAAGGTAGGAGTGGGTGGTGTAGTCTCCTCGACGGTCTTGCTCCACCAACCGTTCCTTGTGCCAAGGCTTTTGCACACACACTTTCCTTCTCTGTTTCTTCCAACTTCTTCGATTCCACCACTTGAGCATAGCTCACAATAGTGGCTGTGAGGTACTTTAATGGCGGCGCGTCCTTTGAGACTTCTTTGCTTTGGCGGTCTTCCTTCAGAATCGAGCAAATAGCTCCTCGAACTTCTTGTACTCCAACCACAAAGTTCCTTGAGTCGAATCATAAACTCCCTTCCTTTGCATCCTTCCCGCCTCGAAGTAGTTCATACAGCCTCTTTGAATAACTCCCAGTTACAACTCCTGCATGCAAACCTTCCAAACAGGCGTGGAGATCCCCTGCATCCTTCTTGTTGCAACTTCCTCCACAAATCTTCAGCTTCCGCATTCTGCCGGAAGCCTTCTCCAACTCACGAGCCACTTGTTGGAAACGGGGTCCTTGTACTCCTGAAAGTGGGTACTTGCATCTTGAAAACTCTCCATCCAGTGTGAGGAGTTCCTAAACCTCCCGCATTCGAGCTCCTAGATTCACTTGCACCGCCCGGTCTCTTATCGTCTAAACCCCCACTCTGTTCGCTCTTCTCTCTCTATTCCCTGTATTGGCAATATCTCAACTTCACATTCCCCGTCTCTGTCCCATCGCATTTGTATCTCACCACCTCCATGGGTACTTCACCACCTCCCCGTATTTCACCACCACCATGACCCTTGGATTCCCCCCCACTTCTCGTAACCATTCCAACCGAACATCAAATACCGTTTGTTCACTTCCACAAGTCCAATGTTTGAAAACTTAATCTGCTCAATATATCCATATAGTCATCAAACAATATTCCATAATGCAAATCACATTTTCCTTCACCTGGTCCTTGTCCTTTGTGGTTGGTCTACCCTCACCATCTCCCATGCTCTTTCCTTATGCCTCATTTCCACATTCCAACCTCATTCTACTTCTTCCGGTAGGCTCTGGAAATATCCGGTTCCCACGTGTTCTTGGTGTTTATGCTTCACACACCCACACACCCATCTTCATAACAGGTAAATCTCTCATTCTTTCTTCCATTTTCATCTTCTCATGCTTGCTTTCTCTTCTTTACTTGTTCCTGCTAATCTCTTGGATGCTTGAACATATTCCCTAGGTTTTAACACATGACATGCATGACACAGTTTTTACACATTTGGTGCTCATCTCCAGTTTTATACCGATCATATCTTTAGAAAATTTCGTTTTCTCTCACCCTTTTTTCCCGTCATCTACTCTCAGTGCTTTTGGTCCTACATTTGTTTACCTTTCACTTTTCAAAATCCATTTTGACCTAATTGCAATCCCCAAATTTCTTCTTCTGATTTTCCCTTTATCCGTTTTCTCTTTTCATCAAACACTTCATAGCATAATTCCAGTTTGCCCTCTGTTGTTCATCTTTCCCCCAAATTTGAATTTTCCTTCATCCCTTTTGCTAATCTTGTTGCACTTTGGATTTCTCTTTCTCTTTCCTCTCTCGGCTTCTCTCTTCTCTCTTCTTGGTTCCCCTCCCCTCCTTTCCTCCCTTTTCTTCTCTCTTCCTTCCCTCCTTTCCCTTCCCTCTCTCCCTCTTTTTCTTGCTTTTGTTCTTCCTTCTCTCTCCCTCCTTTCCTCTCCCTCTCCTTCTCCCCCTCCTCTCCTTCTCCCCTCTTGTTCCCCCCCCCTCTCTCCCTTCTCCCTTGTGCCGTCTTCCCTGCTCCTCTTCCTTTTCTCCTTCCCTCCCCTCCCTCTCCTTGGCCTTTCTTCCTCTCTCTTCGTCTCTTTCCTCTCTTCCTCTCGGCTTTTCTCCCTAGCTCCCTTTCTTCTTCCTTTTCTTCCTTTCTGTTTCTCTCTGGCACTTCCTCCCCTTGGGACTCCCTTCCTGCTCTCTTTCTCTCCGTTTTGTCGTGGTGGGGTCTGGGTCTCTTTTCCCTTCTCCCTCTCCTTTCCTTTCCTTTCTCTTCTCTTCCCTCTTGTCCTTCTCTTCCTGTCCCTTCTTCTCCCTCTCTCTCCTTCCTTTCTTCCCTATCCTTGGTTTTCCTTTTCTTTTCATTTCTTTCTTTTTTTTTCTTTTTTTCTCTTTTTTTTTTTTCCTTTTCTTTTCCTTCTTGTGTCTTTGTTCGTTATTTTCTTTTCTGTTTTTTCCTCAGTTCATTTCTTTCTTTCTTTTTCACTTCTAGTGTCCTTCTCTGACTCTTTCTTTTCCTTTTATTTGATCTCCTCACCTTCTCTCCATTTTCCGCCCTCCCCCTCCCTATCCCTCCCTGTGTCCCCCTCAGTTCGTTCACCTCCCACTAGCTACATATCATGACACCTCTCGTTCTGTCCTGATATCTTCTCTTTTTCTTCCTTGTGCTCCCCTTTCTCCCGTGCTCGTCTTGCTATCCCTCGTCTTTACTTTTTCTCCACTTTTCCTCCTTTGGTGTGATCTCTTCCCCTTCCCTCTTCGACTGCTCTCCTCCCCCCTCTTTTTTTCCCATCACCTTCCTTTGTCTCTTCCCTTGCGCTTCCTCATAGGGACCGTCATAGTATTCCGTGCCTGCGGGATAGTCTAACAACATTGTACAATAAAGGAATGAGTTTCAAAGAAACTCGGTAAAGCGATTAAAATCCATAATAACATACATGGCGGAATTCCGAACAAACATAATGCAATATGATATGAGACAACCAATGAATGAATGATTCTAACTCTATGTATCTGGTCTCTATTGGCAGACATGCTTTAAGTCATAACACCGTACTTCTTTAGGAAAGTCCACTCACATCCTCAACCATTTAAGATATCTTGGATTCTCTCACGGATCATTTCACCGGTCTTGAGCAGCCGATTGGTAATGGGTCCTTCATCCCTCGGGACAAACCTTGGCGGGGGTTAAGTCAACACACTCTCTCACAACCATTTGGTATAAGTACGGCGCATGTCGGGGTAATACCTAGCCAAAATGCAAGTCTTCTACTTGGTTACATCAAGTCGGATCCAGATACTTCCATTCCTCGTCCACGACGATCCTTTCCGGTATCCTTCACACTAGAGTCCTCATAGTCCCCGACTACGGACTCACCAACCCTATTGATCATCCACATATGGTAAACGGGAAGCTCTCACGTCCTCTCACGGGTTGGTTACCGGTCTTAAGCGCCCGTGAGCCCAAGTCTAACCATATGCAACCCTACCAATAAATGGCTCCCACAATGTGATTCCTGTCCTCTCACGGGTTGGTTACCGGTCTTGAGCGCCCATGAATCCCCATTGCTACCACGGGTCGTTCGGTCTCAATACCCCTCCGATTAGGGTCGACATAACAGGACATCCTAGCCAAACACTACTAGACAATCCTAGATATGTCATCCAACGTTTAGGAAGGTGTCCGGAGGGCATCTCCGGAAACATCCCATAATATTCCCGTAGTAGTCCAAGGACAGAAATGTCAAAAGGACACCTCTCCTTCCCAAACCATACGTAAGCATACACATGCATCAATTCATATCATCACATATATGGTAACTCCATATATGGAAAGAAATCAATATTTACAAACATTTGTATAACATTGGTAAGTAAATCATACATGAATCAATTCAATATGAATAAGTAATGCTACTGTAATCAAAGTTATGCAACAGTAGTATATCATTGTAAGAATCTAATTTAGGAAACATATTAATGATATTCAAATATAGAAACTAGATTCATGCTATCTATGTAATTAAGGAAATAACCATCCTTACCTTTTATAACTCGCAAAGAATCCTAAGAAATCAAGTAAGATCTTGGCAAACTTGAGAAGAAGGTCCTAAACAAGTATATACAACATATTAGGAAAGATCCCTAACAGAAAATATAGCAAAACATCCGAAACAGACCAATTGGAGTTGCTGAACTCATTGGTCGGTGGATTGGTCGAGTGGTCCGGTCGACCAATCGGTCGACCAATGCAGACGATAGCTTAGAAAATCGAGTTTTGAGATATGAAATCCGAATTTGGTGGTTCAAAAGGGTACTAATCAAGGGGTAGACTACATCAGTAGTATTCTAGCATATAGGGGACCTCAAACACTAATCAAATCAAGGTATCAAGATCCCAATTAGGAAACAAAAAGTTACCATAAATAAATCAAACATGGATCTTGATGAATTTTGAAATAGAAAACAAGGACAAGAACAATAGGAAGATGGATCATTGCTTTTGGTAATGAAAACATGAAAACATGCATAGGTCTTCATGGTATAAGGCTTAGAAGCATAAATCTAAATAAGGAAATAAAACCTACCATATATGTACTATCATGCATCATGAAGAACACATAGTAAGGTAGAAGAGAACAACTAGAATTCTATGGATTATGGATCATAGAAAGAAAACACAACCATTAACCACTAACATGATCAATGAAAGAAGATCCAAAGAGATCGAATTCAGATTAGGAAATTACGAATTAAATCATGGTTTGATCATGAATCCTTCAAAAGCTTGCAATGATCATGGTTAAGATCATTGTTCTAGCCTTTAATCCTTAGGATGATCATGAGAACATGTTCGAGATGTTTGCAACAGAGGATGCAGCATCTCTTCTCTGTCTCAACTCAAAAAGGAAAGAAAAACAAAGATGTAGGAGAAGAAGAGAGGTAGACATACCTTTTGATGCAAAAAGAAGAGTTCCGCGAAGATCCGCCAAGAAAACTCCAAGGATGCAAGAGAGATGACTTGCGGGTCTTTGGTTCGTTCCGGGGTTTGGAGGCGCAAATACGAAGTGGACTCGAGGTTAGACTTAAATAGAGCAAGAATCAACCTAATTGCCAAAGACAGCACCCATTGGTCGGTGGATTGGTCGCTGGCCCGTCGACCAATCAGTCGACCAATGCAGCTGAGGCCAAAACGGGAATTGAAGGCCCGGATCAAATCCAAACCTAAAGAGGTTTTGCACACAAGTCAAGTGACTTACCTAGTAGGTAGAAATGCCTTCAAACCAGATAGAGATCACTCCAAGTCCATCAACTAATTAGATCTTCATCAGGATTCTGTTTCCATAAATAGCACCTCATCATCAACCTTCATGGATTCAAAGCCAGACACCAAGTCCTCTACTGGGATGGCCCAAAGCTGACTTCTTACTTTACTTCGGGTCATCGGACCTACAAATAACAAGGTTTCCGGGTCAAGGTTAGGGCTGGGTTTCACATCTCATGCCATTTGGATTATCCCCAATTGCTTTCCCAATATTGCCCTGCGAGACCGCATCATCAATGATCCTAAGGAACAAGCTAAAGTAGCATCATTGGGTTTCCTCTTCGTGGCATAGCCTAAAGTAAAGGGTACAAGTAGGATCAACAAAATGTGATCCTGATGGCTCACACAGTAAAGAAGCAGGGATCCATTCAATCACTCTCATCATCGGTCGACTTCAGCACATGCAACAAACATACATGCTATGGCGTAACTTCCACTGATATGGGCATGTCACAAAAGAAAAAATACGCCATACGAATCTTGGTTCAGTTGCTACCTAAAGCGCCTAACCTGATTCTTCTACAATCAGTCACACATTGACCAATTATAAAAGATTCACATTCAACTACAATCCAGGCAACACAAAAATGTGATGATTCTATGTACGACCATTGAGGTCTCATCTTAGATCCAACTAAGGTGCCTGACATTGGTTTGAAAGCCCCCTAAAGCCTTACAAATCCTTAGGCTCATCTTGCTCGCTATCTACAAGTGCCAAGGTGAATTACCCGTGTGAGTGGGTCAATTCCATGCCTGGTGACATCTTTATAAAATATACTAACTCATTTATCATAAACATGCATCAAATATGCACGTAAAAAATGATTTCATTATGTCCAAAATGAGATGTCTTAAAAAAATAAAAGAACAAATATCATCCATGTCTAAGACCCAGACTCTTAACATGTGCCAAAAACACATCCCTTAGTATAGGCTTAGTCAATGGGTCAACCACTGTGAAATCCAGCCCTAACCTTGACCCAGAAACACTGTTGTTTGTAGGTCTGAAGACCCGAAGTGAAGGAAGAAGTCAACTATGGGCCATCTCAGTAAAAGACATGGTGTTTGACCCAGAACCCATGGAAGTTGATGATGGTGCTCCATACTTGGAAGCTTTGGCAGAGTTGGAGATGAATTGCACCTTGATGAAGATGAGATTAGTTGATGGACTTAAAGCCTTATTGGACATGGTTTGAAGGCATTTCTCTATACTAGGTAAGTCATATGTTGAGTTGGGAGAAGCCCATTTGAATTGGGTTGGATTTTTGGCCCCCCCCCCCCCCCCCCCCCCCCTCCTCCCTCTCTTTCTTCTTTGGGTGCCCCCCCCCCCCCCCCCCCCCCCCCCCCCCCCCAAAGGGGGGAACCCCCAGATTTCTACCCCTTTAACCCGTGGTTTTAAGACCGAGAACCTGGGCCTTGATTCGGCGACAATTGTGGACCATTCAATTCGAGCCCGAAGGATTGGAAATTAAACAAATGTTGGTAGATGACCCTTATAATGACTCAAAAACTCTCCTAAAGTTTAAGTGAAGAGAGAAGATTAGTCTCGATAGTGTAAAAAGGGTAAATTTGGAATATCTGTAGATCAGTGATGGAGAATCCGATTGACGCAAATAATGTACCAAATCGAAGATCGTTGAAAGACCTTTCCAACGAGCCAAAGATCATCAAAATCGGAGTTCGTTTGGGGGTCCAACCACGAGCCAGAAGTTTGAGCCGTTTAAGTGAACCAACCCCCACCCTAGTTTCTATTTAGGGGCAAAATTGGAAATTCGGATTTTTAAACCCTATTTATGTTTTATCTCATCCGTAAACGCATTTTTGGAGGCTTGAAAGAGGCGGAGGCTTTGGAGAAAAGGAGAAACGAAATAGAGGAGCGATTTCCATTCTTCCGAAGGTGTCTGTGGTCTGAATCTTTGCAAAATTGTTATGAAAGGTTAGTTTTCTTTAATGCTTCTCTTACTCACAATTTTGTGAGTATTTTCTCTCCTTTCCTTTTGAGGAATCTTGAAAGGGAAGGTTGTTAGGCATCTTGGTTGCTTTCCTTTATTGTTTTAATGTCCCTTCCTAATTTGTGGGAGTGATATCTTTTCTCTTCTATTGAAGGATATGTGAAAGGGAATAATGATAGGTACCCTAATGCTTATATTTTCTTATATTAATGTTTCCCTTGAGTTTGGGAGTAATGCTTTATCCTCTTGCAAAAGATTTTAGAATTTTGATTCTCTAGGTCATCCACGGGTGATTTATGAGAGTCAAATTTGGGGCATTTTGATTTTGGTCAAATTTAATAAAATTGAAGGTACCCGTAGGATCCTTTTGTTTCCAATTAGATTTTCCCAAAGTTTTGTTTCATTATAAACTTCGAGTTGGTGGCAAATTAGTGACCATTCACTAGTGAGGTTGAAAACTACCCTTTTTAACCTAGTTTTCAGATTTGGGTTTTTGTGGGAAGATTTTAAGATATCATTTGAAACCCAAATTGGCTCTAATTTGTGATAATTATTTCTTTTGCATAAATAGGTTAATATATCTTTAATCACTAATTTGTGGGAGTGGATTCTTGGATTTGGAGGAAGAACAAAGTAAAAGGTGAGGAATATACTTAACTTTATATTACATGTGTAATGATGTTAGTTACTTTTCATTATTGATATCTTGTATTGCTTTAGTATTATCTTGTGGTTATTTTATGTCTTTTGTTAAATATGAATTGCTATGATTTATGTTTATTATTACTTCTGATGTTGCTCCTTGCTTTGAAATCTATTATTGTTGTTATGAAATGGAATGTGATTGTATGAGAGGAGAATATTATTATTTCTTCTACCTTGTATTTTCTACTAGGGTTGTGGGTTCACCCATTGCCCTAGTGATATTATATGATTGCTTATATTGTGGTTGGGAATGGGGAATGCCCTTTGGGCATTTCTGCCATAGGATACCAAAGGAGGCGGTATGGGACGCATTCCTATGGTGCCCTTGGCTCTTTCCCGATTACTAATTTACATATTTAGGGCATGTCTAGAAGTGTTTGGTTAGGTGACCTCATGAGTACTACTACCCTTTCGGCAGGGGTATTGAAGCCGGTTAACCCGTGATGTTAGTGGTCGGGTCCCGTATGTCAAGCAGGCCCACTATCATCATAGAGAGGTAGGGTTGCATATAATAGATAAGGGCTCATGGACGCTCAAGACCGGTGAAATGACCCGTGAGAGGACATGGAGATCATCCTGTCCATTATATGTGGATGACCACTGGGTTAATGAATGGGGCCCAACAGATGCCTCCATTGAGGATTCCATTCATAGGTGGGAAGATATTGAACCAACAGAGCACTAGGCGTGAGGGGAGATATCCGGACCATATGTAGTACGAGACCATATGACTTTGCATTGGGCCTAAGATTATCCTTGACACGCGCCAGATCTTATACCAATGGTGATGTGAGAGAGTGGTGACCTAATCCCCAACCATGGCTTGACAGGACATTACACAACAACCGCGGAGAACCCAACAGACGTGCTTGAGTGCCGTGAGGGAAGAGTGATGAGACCGCCCAAAGAAGACTGGTGTATGACTTAATGCGTGTCTACCATAGAGACTTCATGATAGAGTTAGGAGCATAATCATTCACATATCATATCATTGTTATTAATTACATTATTGATATTCATGTTATATGTGTGGTGTGGAATCTTGAGAATGAATGTGTGATATGATGTTGAGTTGACCTCACTGAGTTCTGTTGAACTCATTCCTTTTATATGTCTTTTTTTCTATTAGATTATGCTACAGGTTATGAGGACTTCTTCCAAATGGAGGATGCGTTACCAATATATCTTATTGAAGGAGTGATCGAAGAAGAAGTGGACGCACATGGAGTTTCATGCCAGATCCAGGACTGTTCTTTTGGATTGGATTCCATTAGAGAACAAGTTTAGTTTATTTTTCGCTGTGAATAAAACTACTCTCTTTTCTTTTCAAAACTCTGATGTTATACCTTTTATTTTGAAGTAATGGATGATTGTAACCATTATTTCGGTTTTGATAACTTAGTATGATAAACTTGATTTATTCTTGTCCATTTAATTATGCTATATCATGTTTTGTATGGATTTGTCACTGAACCTAGATCTTGCGGTGTATCACCCCCACGGGCATTCGGGTAATGACCGGATCCGGCTGGGGGGGGGGGGGGCAAAAAGGGCAAAAAAAACCAAAAACCCCCATTTATATCTTTTGGTGCTCTATATATTAGAACTACGTGTTTCTTAGCCTCCTTTGCTTCTAAAACCATTAGAGAATGTGGAGAACCCCTCTCAAAGCCCCTCTTGGTGTGGTGGAAGACTTAATTGCTAGATTTTCAAGCTTCATCTTTTGATCTTCAAACAAGGTTAGTAATCTTCTCTACATGCTATCACATTCATTCTTGCCATTATCAAATTCTTATTAATGAGATTATGAAGAAGGTACTGCATCCTTGGAATTATCTTTTCTACAATCTCCATTCATTCTAATGGTACTATGATCTTCATACTTGATCTTAGCCATGATTCATATGATTTATTCATGAAGCCATGATCATTCTTTTGAATTGATTTCTCTAGCATGTCAGATACATCTTCATGATTTTTCTTATCTCTAATCTACTGTTTTTAGTCTACTAGAATGAGATCTTATCATCTCTAGTTCTTCTCTTGACTTCATAGTTTGTTTTCATTGAAAACTATGATTTTTACCAAATTAGAAAGCCATGTTTTCAAATTAGTAAGTATTGTTTTTGACCATTGTTGGTGTCTAATCTATGCTAGACAGTCTTAGATTACTGTTCCTAATGTTCCTTTGAAATTTTGGAGTGTTTTGAATCCTGAAAGATGAGTTTCGGATTAAAATTTTGATTACTGTTGCGTACTGTTCATGTGGTCGATTGGACCAAGCTACCACCCAATCGACCAAGGCTGATAGTAGCTGTGTTCTTCATCTGATTTGATCCATTTGACTTCTAATTTTCTAGGGCTTTTTCCTAATGTTGTATTTATATTTGTTTAGGGTTTATTTGCTAACTTTGGAACCATTCCTTTTGATCTTCGGATATCCATTGAAGTTAATTAAGGTACGGACAGTTGTTTCCATATTAACTTAGTTTGCGTGAATCTTAGTTTCTAATTTGGGAAACACATGGATTTGCTACTATTATTACATTCTCTATTATTAATGTTATTACTATAAGTATTGTAGGACCTTACTCATGTATTTCTTTTATTACTTGATCATATACGAATACTTATTCATGTATGTCATTATTCAATTGATCATGTCTTTATGTATTCTTTTATATGATGAGATATCAATTGTGTATGTTATGACTGAATTGGGACTGTGATTGATTAGGTATGATTTGGGATTCGGGAATGTACTTTTGATGTTTCTGTCCTTGGACATCAGTGGGAATGGTATGGGAAATTTCCTATGGTGCCCTTCGACGTTTTCTCAGATTATTGGTTGTCATACCTAGGACTTGTTTAGCAGTGTTTGGCTAGGATGTCCTTGTTATATCAGACCCGATTCGAAGGGGTATTGAGACCGAGCCAGTGGTAGCTTTGTGGGCACTCAAGACCAGTGAGTTATATCCATGAGAGGATATGAATCACATTTTGGGGGCCATTCATTGGTAGGGTTGCATTTAGTAGACTTGGGCTCATGGGCGCTCGAGACCGGTGAGTTATATCAGTGAAAGGACATGAGAGCTTCTCGTCTATTATTTGTGGATGACCAATAGTGTTGATAAGTCCGTAGTCCGAGTTGGTTGTAGCCATAGGATACGCTGACTCTAGTGAGAAGGATACCGAAAAGGATCTCGAGAGGGGAGGAATGGAAGTATTTGACTCTGAGTTGATATAACTAAGTAGAAGACTTGCATTGGGCTAAGTTTGACCTTGACATGTGCCAATACTCAGACCAAACGGTGGCATGAGAGAGTGGTGACCTAAACCCCAGCCATGGATTGTCCGAGAGGGATGCAGGACCCATTACCAACCTATGAACCCAAGATATCGAGATGGTTGAGGGAGAGTGATTTGGACTTTACCCAGAGGAGTATGGTGCTATGACTTAAAGCATGTCTGCCAATAGAGACTAGCATACATAAATTTAGATCCATACATGCATTGTCTGTCTCATTTCATATTTGCATCATGTTATGTTGTGTTATCATACTTTATTGAGTTGCTATGGATACAACTTGCCTTGCTGAGTTCTTTTGAACTCACTCCTTTTTGCAAATATCTTTGTTAGATTGTTCTATAGGTATTGACGAATATGAAGGCCAGTACTATGAATCACAAGCCAATGATGCATACTACTCTCAAGGTGCTAGAGGTTACAAAGATTACGGTGAAGATCCCTCGTGTGATCATGATGCGTACTAGAATTAGCCCTATTTTGGAATGGAAGCGGCCGTGTTTAGTTTCTCTAGTTTATGTTTATGAAGACGTTCTTTATAAGACGGAAGAGACCTTAGTTTAGTTTGATTATTTCTTTTCTTTCTTTTCTTTTTGAAATCGGTTGTAATCTTTTCCTTTTAGTTTCGAGCTACAATTCCCCTGCAGTTATGGAATGATTTTCCGTGCACTCTACACTTTGATTATTATATTGGTATCATTCTTTCTGCACTCTGATTATATTGTCATTATCTTCTTCTTATCTTGATCTCTTTGTTTATATAATGTTACATTGATTTTATCTTGTTCATGATTATGTTATTGTGTATGTGGGAAGATGATTTCCTCGATACTTGATCTTCGAGGTTGTGGATCACACACTTGGGTATGCCAGGTAGGGTACCGCCTAGGTGGATGTGACAACCACCATGTTGGATGTGGAGATGTGCTTTAAGACAACTTCTCCCTTCGCAATCATATCTCTAAAATGGTAGCTAATCTCTATGTGTTTGGCTTTTCCATGGAACTTAGCATCTTTAGAAAAAACCAAAGCGCTGTACTATCAGTATGTAGGAGCACCACATCATCTGAATGTGAGAATAGGCTGAGACTTCTCAAGAATCTTCTAAGCCAAACTACCTCTTAAACAGTAGCTGAGCATGCAACATACTCTGCCTCCATCGTGGACAAAGCAATGCATGTTTGATTCTTGCTACTCCAAGTAATAGCCCCACCTCCAAGGACAAAAAACATAACCTGAGGTAGACTTTCACTCGTCCTGATCACTGCCCCAGTCAGCATCATTGTAACTTCTCAACCTCAAATCTGAACCACTATATGTGAGCATGAGATTTGTCGTCCCACGAAGGTAACGGAGAATCCTTTTTACTGCCTGCCAATGGGTAAGTCCAGGGTTACTCAGGTAATGACTGACCATCCCAACATCATAGCAGAAATCTGGGCGCGTGCATATCATCACGTACATCAGACTACCAACCGCAGAAGCATAGGGTACTCTTGACATTTGATTTTTCTCTTCTTCATTCTTAGGGAATTTATCTAGGCTCAGTCAGCACGTTTTGTCCATTGGTGTGTCAATGGGCTTAGAATTTTGCATGTGGAATCATTCAATGACTTTCTCTAAGTAAGTTTGTTGAGACAAATCAAGAAAGTTCTTTGAGCAATTCCTCACTATCTTGATGCCTAACACAAAGTTGGCTTTGCCCATGTCCTTCATCTCAAATGTGAAGGACAGTCACTCTTTAATGGCGACAATCATGTCAATGTCATTCCCTGCTAAAAGGATATCATCGACATATAAAGAGAGAACTAAGAATCCCTTCTTGGACCGTTTTATATACACACAATGATCTTCTTTAATCACATCAAAGCTATTCGAAGTTACGGCATGATGAAATCTAAAATACCATTGTCTGGACACTTGTTTGAGGCCATATATGGAACATTTAAGGCGGAAAACTTTGTGCTCATATCCCTTGGACTCAAAACCCATTGGTTGATCCACATAGAACTCATTGTCCAGTTCTCCATTGAGAAATGTTGTTTTAACGTCCATTTGAAAGAGTTCTAGATCTAGTCTTGCTACAATGGACAATATAAGACGAATGGATGCTATCCTCACCACAAGGGAGAATGTCTCATCATAGTCCACAGCCTCTCTTTGGGTGTAGCCTTTCGCCACAAGCCGTGCCTTATATTTGTCAATTGATCCATCGGCCTTACACTTAACCTTAAGAACCCATTTGTTACCAATAGTTTTGCAATTAGGTGGAGGATCAACTAACTCCCAGACTTGGTTCTTTTCCATAGAACTCAACTCATCTTCTATAATAGCCAACCATTTTTCCTTAGCATGTGATGATAGCGTTTCTTATAGGGATATAGGCTCCTCTTCATCAGCTAAGGCACACAAAACGGCGTCCCCTTCAATCTCGAATCGACGACGGGGAATATGTCCTCTTGTGCTTCTACGTGCATTGAGATCACAATCGTTTATGGATGTGTCCCCACTGGGTACACTCCCTGTAATATCCAGCCCTATTCTAACCTTGACCCTGACCCGGATCCCTGATCCACTATTGTATTCAGGTCCGAGGACCCGAAGCGGTGGAAGAAGAGATTTATGGACCATTCTGATTGATGATCTTGATTCGGAGACCGAGCCCATGGACATTGACAATGATACCCCTTGCTTAAATACATTGTCAGTGTTTAAGGAAAGTATGCGCATCGGAGAAGATTAATATGGTTGATGTACCAAATGACCTCCTGTGCACAATCCGAAGGTATTCCCCGAAACTAGACTTCTTGATTGAATTGTGGAAGAAAACCTTACTCAATTTGACCTTGTATAGCCTTTCAAATCCCTACTTGAAGTTGCTGTTCTAAACCTGAGTTTTCTGCTGAAAACATTTTGGTCGATACCATCGACCAAGGACCATCGACCAAAATGTCCCAGTCTGCCAAGTTAATGATTCCATGGAATATTCCTTTTCTATTTAATATGACCTCGAGCCTTAAGCCTTTTGCAATCATTTTTCTCACCTGGGAACGTGGGGAGAGCTTCCCAAAGCAGTTCCTTGGTTAGTGTGAAGGGTATCTCATCAAAGACACTTAGTTTATCATTGATTCTTGCCTTCATCTTCTACACTAAGGTATGACTCTTCATTCCACTCTCTATCCTACCATTTCCTATTCTTTCCTATTGTCATCTTGCTGATGGGACATTTGGAATGGTGCTGCATCCTTGCAACCACCACTCCAAGTGCCTACTCATGCTCAATCCATGATTCCCTTAGCCATTCATTGATGCTAATGCTTATATCTCATGCCTAGCATATGTATTCCAT
This sequence comes from Hakea prostrata, assembly GCF_041222555.1. Lineage (NCBI taxonomy): Eukaryota > Viridiplantae > Streptophyta > Magnoliopsida > Proteales > Proteaceae > Hakea > Hakea prostrata. The sequence goes on along the minus strand of NC_142607.1, from coordinate 23,679,997 downwards.
GATTTACCTATTAACATCATACCATTTGATATCAAACTGAGCTATAGAGTGTATTATGTCCATGTTTAACATTGCCATATGATTCCAATCGAATTTCTATTAGTTCCCCTAGCTATTGCATGCTATTCCTCATCAATGCAATCAATTCCAACTCATGCCATGATGTTTATCACTTGAACTTAATAGCTCAAATTGGGGCTTTTTAATTAGACCATTGGATTGGGTTAATTCCTTGATTTATAGTGTCCTACTACTGTTGTTAAGTATGCCTCCAAGTTTCAGATTGATCCGAACACCGGAAGACTCATTTCGGACCAAGATCCCCAAAATCCACTATTCTGCCCGAGGATTATTTTGGTCGATCATTTTGGTCAATACCATCGACCAAAACCATCGACCAAAGTTGTTGCTGACAGCAACCTTGGTCAGTTTTGACTCAAATGACATCCGATCTTCCCGACTCCTTTTCTAACTTATTATTGATGTTTGTTTAGGGCCTTAACACTTCTATTGGACTATTCTTGGTATTCTCAATTCATCATCAACTCATCCAAGGTAAGGATGGTTATATCCATAAACATATAAGTCATTAAATATTGAACTATGCTTTGTTCAAAGAATGAAATCCCTATATTTCTTTCAATCATTATGATATTGATACATATGTGTTAGAAGAGTAACATTTAAATCTTTATACATTTGTTGTGTTACTCTATCATTTTGATTTGTTTATGTTTATAATGATTCGTTTCAATATCATGATTTGAGTACTATTATGAATATGCATTGGATGCATGAGAAATGATGAGATCTGATGTGTGATTGCTTACGTATGACTTGGGATTGGAGGGTGTCCTACTGACACTTCTATCCTTGGGCATCGGAGGGAATAGTATGGGATGTTCTCCGATGGTGCCTATCGACACTCTCCCGAGTTATTGGATGACATACATAGGAGTGTCTAGTTGTGTGGCTAGGTTCATCCTTGTCGTGTCAGACCTGAATCGGAAGGGCATTGAGATCGAACAACCCGTGGTAGTGTATGGTTGGATGGGCGCTCTAGGCCAGTAGCCAATCCGGTAGGGGACATAAACCATGCTACGGATACCTGAAAGGGGCCATTTATTGGTAGAGTTGCATATGGATAGACTTGGGCTCACGGGCACTCAAGACCGGTAACCAATCCGTGAGAGGACGTGAGAGCTTCCCGTTTACTATATATGGATGACCAATAGGGTTGATGAGTCCGAAATCCGGGATTTCGCTGACTCTAGTGTGAAGGATACCAGAAACGATCGTCGGGGGCGAGGAATGGACGTATCTGAATCTGACTTGACCGACTGAGTAGATGACTTGCATTGGGCTAGGCTTTACTGTGACATGCGCCAGTACTTGACCAAATGGTGATGTGAGAGAGCGGTGACCGATTCCCCTTACCATGGTTTTTGATGACTTTACCGATCTTCCCCGGGCATTCCAAAGATATGGAAATGGGAGAGTGACTGACGACCCAGAGAAGTACGGTGCTATGACTTAAAGCATGTCTACCTTAGAGACCAGCATTCATAAAGTTAGGCTCATATCTGTATCATATGTTCCATATCACATTGCATTATTATATGTTCTGAATGTGTATGATTTCTAATTATGGAATAACTTCCTTGCTGAGTTCTTCGAACTCATTCCTTTTGTGCAAATGTTTTAGATTACATTCCAAGTACCGAAGATTACGATGGCACCTCCTATGAGGCGGACTATGATTCCACATACTACCATCCGGGTAGTGGTGTCGGTGAGGATTCGTATGTTGGAGCCGAAGAGGATTATTATTCGCACCAGGGTTAGCCCCACAGTTGTGCGGGAGCGGCAGCGCTGGGTTTACTTCATCCGTACTGTTGAGGAGACTACCATTAGTATGGAAGAAACCCTAGCATAGTGCCCCATTCCCCTGGTGTATTTGTGGAACCATTGGTCTTGTAACTAACTTATCTTTGAGATTATCTTTTGACACTTAGACATGTATTTGACGTTATCACACTTCTTTTCCGCTGTTCTGAGAGAGTGGTTATCATACCTTCTCTCACCCTTATGATTATGCTTTAATGTTATTGCCTTCCGCACTCTGATTTATTTAGTCTTATCTTATTCATGATATTTAGTATTAACTGTTTTTACCATTGATTATTACTGTTCATGATTGTGTTACCATGTATGTGGGAGGCATGGACCTCAGATCATTGATCCTTGGACTGTGGATCACATCCCAGGTATTCCAAATAGGGTACCGGCTGGGTGGATGTGACAGATTGGTATCAGAGCCCAAGATCAAGTGGAACCCCGACCACAGAAACGGTGACGGAACATTCCGAGTCACAGATCCGAAAGTGACTCAAGTGCTCCTAGAAGTGAATAATAGATAACCTGGACTAGAAACCAAAATATTTAAACATAATTTGACTCATGAATAAGACACAATAATATAGACAAAACAACTGAACTTCATTGATTTCATAGGGAAATTTTTACAAGTCTGAAAAAAGAGACATACATCCATAATGACATAAAAGAAAATTCCTAGTGATGTCTAGGTAGGTGAACAACTCCTGCGATCTGTCTGATCCCTCCTAGATCTGAACTCCTCTTCCAGTCGTGCAAACCTCTCACTGAGGGTGCACATGTGTAACTCCATCCTCTCCTGCCGAGCCTCGATCCTCTCAAGAATAGAGTAAATGGACGACTGATGGGAAGCCACATTTGGAGCCTCAGAAGTCATGTGTGATGGGCCTCCGACCTTAGTAAATCGTGGAGCGGGAACCTCCTCATGCCTCGGAACCTCATCATGACCCTGATCATCATCCTCACTATGCTCATCATCGTCACCACCATCATCATCATCAGTACTATCATCCTCTAAGTCGTCATCTCCTGATGCATCATCGATATCATCCTCATCCTCTGATCTGACTGCATCCTGGAGCCCCATCTTCCTGATCAACCATGCACAAATGGGCTCACCTAAATCTTGACCCTGAATCGTAGGTGTATGCTCCAAGTCCACACCAAAATACTCAAAGATACGAGTCAAGAGTCGACCGAAAGCCAAGTTACTATCCCCAGGAAACTCGATCCGATCAATCATGACATTTTGCATAATGTATGCTAAATCGATTTGTACTCCAGTATACATACTATAAATGATCAGTGCCTCCATCGCCGACACTTTGCTATGATGCCCTGCCTTCGGAAGGATGTTTCGCCCGACGATGCGAGCGATAACTCTAGCTGAAGGACGCATCACGGTACCACACCGGGGCATATAACAGTCAATGTCATCCCATAGAGTCATGCACACCTCGTATACCTCATAAGGAAGAAGCACCTCTGTGATATCTGTACCAGCGGGAATCCACCAACGGGAATCTCGTACGATCGGTACATCTAAGATGCGAGCCAGTGTCCTCGTAGTGAAACTGATCTCTCTACCTCCGACCATGGAATCTATGACAATCCTAGAACCATTCCTCGGATCATCCTCTATACGGTAAGTCAGATTACTATAGAAGTATCTGATAAGATCTGGGTAGACTGGCTGTGCCGTAGTGTATAAGTGAAGCCAATCCATAGCCTCTAATCTCTCTCGGATGCGAAATACCTCTAAATCATCCACATCCACCAATCGTCCGTGCTCGATCGGTATATCATGGAAATAATGCTCGTATAGAAACTCCGCCATAGGAGTAGTGAAATGCTCCTCGTCTATGACCTCAGCCTAGGGAACAAGTCCTCTACCCCTGTCTACTCGTCTCCCTCCTCTAGGCATGGTGTATCTGTTGAAACAAAGAAAGAAACTCATTTGGATTAGTCTCAGTGTATGATTGTTAGATGAAGGGCATTTTCGTAAATTTTCAGAAAATTCGATTTTTGGTGAAATTTTGATTTGATCATTCTAACATATGCATAAGACCTATACAAGCATGCTAGAATACTTTATTTGGTGAAAATCCATCTTTTTGGCATATTTAAAGTGAAAATTCAGCAAGTAAGAGAGAGAAAAATCCCTCTTTTGGCTTGCATTTGTGATTTTTGAAAAATTGGAATTTAACCGAATGGAGAGTGGGAACACTTTACCCCTAGTAGATTAGTGTTGTAGAAATTTGTTTCATGTCAAAATTCCTTTTTGGTTGAAAATGAGACAAGTGCTTGTAAAGTTGAGTTTTTGTGAAATGAATAGTGTTTTGGTAACCAAAATGGATGCAATCTTGTGTTTGGAACTCAATCTTATTTGAAAAGTTATGAAAACATGTTTCTAATCATTTATATGTATGATTCTAACCATTAGCTACAAGTATTACTCAGTTTTATTGAAGAACACAACAATGGTGAATGAAGTTTACAAGAAAAGAGAAAAAGAAAGAGAACTTACTTGTGTAGATGATCAAGTGAGATTATCAAGAATGATTGAAACCTTGAATCAAGTCCTAGCCCTCTTGAAAACCCTAGAAAATCGCTTTCTCCAGAGCTAAACTCGAAATGGTTGAGTGAGAAATGAAAATGAAATGAGAAGTGGGCCCTTTAAATCTGATTTTTTGCGCAGAATTTATTTTGGTCGATCATTTTGGTCGATACCATCGACCAAAAGCATCGACCAAAATCCTTTTTTTTTTTTTTTCTGCATTGGGTTATTTTGGGAGTTTTTGATTCTTGGACTCATTTCCTTTGGATTTTGATCTATGCTGATTTATTTTACTGTTATATTGATAATTCTAACCATGATTCGGTTATCCTATTCGTTGGCCAAGTTGTCTTTGTCAAATTTGAAATTTTGGTATCCTTATCTTTGATCCTTGCAGAATGGTCTTACTTAGAAATCGTTTCGTCGGATCCGGAAGCAACGGAAATGAAGAAACCCTTCTTGGGGGGCTCTGATCAGCAGACACAAGATGATAGCCACACCACGAATGGCATTCCTGGTGCCCCCGATATCGGAAGCTTTAGAGATATCGCCAGCGTCATGACCAACATGATGCAACAGCAGGCTGCCCAATTTAATCAAATGATGACTGGTTTTGCTACCCTTCGCAATGAAAACCATGCCGGAATTGGAACTTCTGGAGCTGCAACCCCTCTTATGGAAAGATTCACTGGGACACCCCACACCCGTTTGATGGAAAGTTTCCTAAAGTTACAAGTACCTTCCTTTACTGGTGTAACAAAGGACACCCTCTTTCCGAACAAGTGGCTTCGTGAGTTGGAGAAGGCCTTCAGACATTTGCAATGTTCTGATGCTCAGAAGGTGTTGTTTGCTGAGCAGAAGCTTCAGCAAGAAGCTGATGCATGGTGAGCTTCCACTAGGCCTATCCTTGAGACCTTGGATGGTGGTGTCGTTACCTGGGAGAAGTTTAAGGAAGCTTTTTGCAAGAACTACTTTCCGGAAGCTGTAAAGGACGCAAAGGAGGCCGAGTTCATGGCCTTAGTACAAGGTACTTTGTCTGTGCTTGAGTATCAGCAGAAATTTGAAGAACTTTTCTTCTTCGCCCCCGAGTCTATTATGTCTGAAGAAGCCAAGGCGAAAAAGTTTCTCAAGGGTTTGCGACCTTCTATTAAGGCATACCTCACTGTCTTGCCTCTTGAAGGATATGCTCAGGTGGTTCAAAACTCGAAGAAGCTTGAAGAGAATGAAAAGGAAAATGCTCGAGTTCAGAAACCCTGGCAACCTAGATCTTCTGGATTTGTGGACCGCACTAATCAGCGTTTTGCTAGACCTACTCCTTATCCTGCACCCGCCTTTCAGCCGAGACATGTTGGTTAGAATCCTAATTTCCTTCCTGTGAGCTATTATGGTCAGTCCAGTGGAGCCAGACCTCAGGGAGCTACTTATCCTCCTAGGCCTTGGATGGTGAATCCTAGACCAGCTTATCAGAGACCTCCCCCTGCTGCAGCTCCTATTGGACCGAAAGATACTACTTGCTTCCTCTGCAAGCAAGCAGGCCATTATGCTCGTTCTTGCCCCAACAAGTCTGTGCAATCTCAAGCTCCTGTAGTGAAGAGTACTCCTGCTACTACTTCTGCCCCTCCCTCTGGCAGAGTGTTTAGCATATCTGGTACCGAGCAAGACCCCTGCCACGATGTTGTAACAGGTACTCTGTTAGTAGCTTCTCTTCCCGCATTTGTATTATTTGATACGGGTGCATCACATTCATTCATATCATCTACTTTTGCCTTGAGAACTAACTTGACACCTCGATGTTTATCTAGTCATTTATCTATTTGTACCCCTGTTGGGTCTGCTGTTAAACTAGATAAAGTGTTAGAGGATTGTTCTATTTTGATTTGTGGAAGAGATCTGAAGGCAAACCTTGTATTATTTGACATGAGAGATTTTGATGTAATCTTGGGAATCGACTAGTTGACCTTCTACAATGCCGTGATCTTATGTTTCTCAAAGAAGATTCAGTTCCGTGTGGAAGAGAATTCAGTTTTCGAATTTCAAGGAGAGAAGGGAAGATTTAGCAAAAAGACCTTGTCCACTCTAATGCAAGTCCATGCCTTTTTGGGAAATGCTTCATCTGGAAGCAAAGTCAGAGAGAAGAAGAGACTTGAAGAAGTCAGAGTTGTTAGTGAATTCCTTGATGTTTTTCCGGATGACTTGTCAGGTTTGCCTCCTGATAGGGAAGTTGAGTTTTCTATAGACTTAATTCCTGGAGCGGCTCCTGTATCCAAGGCCCCTTACAGAATGGCACCTACCGAACTCGAAGAGTTGCAAACTCAATTAAATGAACTCTTAGAGAGAGGTTTCGTGCAGCCAAGTGTGTCACCTTGGGGAGCTCCGGTCTTGTTTGTAAAGAAGAAAGATGGTAGTATGCGTCTGTGCATTGACTACCGGGAATTGAACAAGCTGACAATTAAGAACAGATATCCTTTGCCTCGGATTGATGACCTTTTTGATCAGTTGAAGGGTGCTGCTGTCTTTTCAAAGATTGATTTGAGATCGGGATATCACCAGCTGAAGGTGAAGTCAAGTGACATCCTTAAGACATCGTTCAGAACAAGGTACGGACATTATGAATTTAAAGTGATGCCTTTCGGCTTGACTAATGCCCCTGCCGTGTTCATGGATCTCATGAACCGAGTATTTCACGATGTACTCGATAAATTTGTAATCATTTTCATTGATGACATCTTGATTTACTCAAAGAATGAGGAAGAGCATGCGGAGCACCTGAATTGCACGTTGCAAAGGTTGAGAGAAAAGAAACTCTATGCTAAATTTAGCAAGTGTGACTTCTGGCTCTCAAGTGTAGTGTTTCTTGGCCATGTTGTTTTAGCCGAGGGTATTCGTGTTGACCCAGAGAAAGTCCAAACTGTTACTGATTGGGAAAGACCGAAGACCGTGACCGAGATAAGAAGTTTTCTTGGATTAGCAAGATACTACCGGAGATTCATTGAAAACTTTTCTAGGTTGGCTGCCCCTATGACTAAGCTAACTAGAAAAGAGGAGAAGTTTGTCTGGACCGATTCTTGTGAGAAGAACTTCGAAGAGCTGAAAGTTAGATTGACAAGCGAGCCGGTTCTGACTATACCTGATAGTTCCGGTGGATTGACGGTCTACATTGATGCTTCTAAAATCGGTTTGGGCTGCGTGTTGATGCAACACGGAAAGGTAGTGGCTTATGCCTCTCGACAACTAAAGGATTATGAGCGGAACTACCCCACTCATGACTTAGAGCTTGCAGCTGTTGTATTTGCTTTGAAAATTTGGAGACACTATCTATACGGTGAGAAGATCGCCATCTTCACGGATCATAAAAGTTTGAAATACTTCTTCACCCAGAAGGAGTTAAATATGAGACAGAGAAGATGGTTGGAGTTGGTCTCTGACTATGATTGTGACATCCAGTACCACCCGGGTAAAGCAAATGTATTGGCGGATGCTCTTAGTAGAAAGAGTCAAATAAAAGAGTTGGATTTAAATGCTTTGAGTCGGCCTTTGTTGTCCTCGATGGAAAGATTTGGTTTGGAAGTGATCCCTAAGGGTTCGGATTGTATTTTCTATGCCATGACTGCAAGATCCTCCCTTAGAGATAGAATTGTTGCTTTGCAAAGTTCTGATCAAGAGTTGAAAGAGAAGATTGATAAGATTGCCTCGAATTCAAGAATGGACCCTGCTTTTAGTACATCTATGGATGGTACCTTATTGTTTAGAGGTAGACTCTGTGTGCCCGCTGTTGATGAAATCAAGAAAGAAATATTGAAAGAAGCACACCAGTCCATCTTTACAGTACACCCTGGAAGTGTCACATCCTCCCAGCCGGTACCCTAACTGGTATACCCGAGAGTGTGATCCACAGCCCTAAAGATCAAGTTTAGGAACGATCATATCCATTTTGCACAATAACATAATCAAAAGCAAGAACAAATCATTGTATTCTAATAAGTTAATAATAAAATTCAAGAAAAGATCTCAAAAGAATCACTAAGAATATCAGAGTGCGAAAACATGATACCAAATCAAAAGACAACTGTAGAGTATAGCGGAAATATACTCCACAACATATGCGGAAGGTAGATCGAAATCTAAGTAAAGCTCTAAGCTAATACAAGTAAAGTAAAAGATAAGTCTAGAAGAAACAAGAGAAATCTAATCCACATCTTCAGTTGGCTCTTCTTCATCTTCAGTCTTCATCTTCTTCACCTTGCCCTTCCTTATATGGACCGTCATCATATTTCAAACCTGCAGAGAAGTCTAACAAAAGATATGGTACAAAAGGAGTGAGTTTCGAAAGAAACCCAGTAAGGCAGTTAAATCCATAATAACATAAATGGCAGGATTTCAAAACAAACATAAATGCAATATGGTATGAGACAAACAATGAATGTATGAATCTAACTCTATGTATGCTGGTCTCTATTGGCAGACATGCTTTAAGTCATAGCACCATACTTCTTTGGGTAGGTCAATCACACAACGCCTTTTGGTAGTGGGTCCGGCATCCCTCAGGACATTCCATGGCTGGGGGTTAAGTCACCACTCTCTCACATCACCATTGGTCTAAGTACTGGCGCATGTCAGGGTAAAGCCTAGCCAAATGCAAGTCTTCTACTTAGTTACATCAAGTCAGATCCAGATACGTCCATTCCTTGCCCCTGGCGATCCTTTCCGGTATCCTTCACACTAGAGTCCTCATAGTCCCTGACTACGGACTCATCAACCCTATAGGTCATCCACATATGGTAAACGGGAAGCTCTCACGTCCCCTCACGGGTTGGTTACCGGTCTTGAGCGCCCGTGAGCCCAAGTCTATCCATATGCAACCCTACCAATAAATGGCCCCCACCATGTGATTCCTGTCCTCTCACGGGTTGGTTACCGGTCTTGAGCGCCCATGAATCCCCATTGCTACCACGGGTCGTTCGGTCTCAATACCCCTCCGATTAGGGTCTGACATAACGGGGTATTCCTAGCCAAACACTGTTAGACAGCCCTAGGTATGAAAATCAATAATTCAGGAAGGTGTCAATGGGCATCTTTGGAGAACATCCCATACTATTCCCTCCGATGTCCAAGGATAGAAGTGTCAAAAGGACACCTCTCCTTCCCGAACCATACTTAGTCAATCACAATCACAAATCAATCATATCATACACTTTTACAGTATATAGAAAATATACCATAATAAGATCCATCTCATATACAGTTAACAAATAAAGACATTCATAAACTAAAGAAAGCAAGTAAATAAAGCTACTGTAATTAAAGTAAGTGCAGCAGTAATATATTCATAAAAGAATGTAATTATGGTAACAAATCCAGAAGATTCTAATATAGAAACTAAAATCACACAATCTATGCTATTATAGAAGTAACCATCCTTACCTTATATAACTTGAAGAGAATCTCCAAGGATCAAGGAGAATCTTCCCAAACTTGGCAAGAAGGTCCTAAACAAGTATATATATCATATTAGGAAAGAAACCTAGAAGGAAAGATATCAAAACATCCAAAACAGACCAAATCTGGAGTTGCTGTACTCATTGGTCGATTGGATTGGTCTACTGTCTCAGTCGACCAATCAGTCGACCAACAGAGACAGTGGCCTACAAAATCAGAGTTTTAAGAATAAAGAACCGAATTTGGTGGTTCAAAAGGGTACCAAACAAGGGGGAAACTACTATGATAGTATCCTAGTATATAGAGGACTTCAAAACACTAATCAAATCAAGTCTTCAAGTTACAAATTAGGAAACAAAAGTTACCATAATTAGATCAATCATGATTCTTGAAGAATTCAAGATAGAAATCAAAGACAAGAACAATAGGAGAATGAATCATTGATTCAGATAAAGATATCATGGAAGGCATACTTAGATCTTCAAGAAAATAGACCTAAGAGCATAAATCTAAATAAGGAAACAAAACTTACCATAAATGTATTAGTTATGGTTCTTGAAGAAAGCATGGTATGATGGAGGAGAAACAACTAGAGATTGATAGATCATGGATCATGTAAGGAAAACACAGTGATTAACTACTAATATGATCAATAAAACAGATCTAAGAAGATCAGAATTTGAATCAAAAGATGAACAAAGACAAGATCATGATTTAGATCATGATTCCTTCAAAAGCTTGCAATAATCATGATTAAGAACATTGCATTAGCCATTAATCCTTAGGAAGATCATGAGGGATGAGTAGAGAGATGTTTGCAACAGAGAATGCAGCATCTTCACTACTGTCTCAGCCCAAAAAGGAAAGAAAAATAGAGATGGAGAAGAAGAAGAGAGTGTAGACATACCTTTGATGCAAGAAAGAAGATTACTTGAGTTCTTGCGAGGGATCAACCAAGGATGCAAGGAAATTGATTAGAATGGAGTTCTAACTCGTTCCAGAGGCTTAGGAGGCAGAGGAGACGAACTAATCCCGAGATTGGACTTAAATAGAGCAAGAAAGACCTAAATCTGGAAAACAGATCTCATTGGTCGATTGGATTGGTCTACTGGCCCAGTCGACCAATGGAGAAAGCAAAGTACAGATTGCACTGTTTTGGTCATAACTTCTTCGTTTGAAGTCCGATTGATCCGAAATTCGAAAGGGAACTTCACACAAACATACTAAGACTATCTAGCATGAATTTGACATCATCCATGGTCAAAAAAATCAGTAATTTATAAATTGGAAACAACATGGTTCTCATAGCAAACTCACCATGGATTCAAGGGAAGAATTAGAGAGAACAAGGCTTCTCTCTAATGGAATATCAAGAACATATCAGAGGCAAGAATAACTAAATAGAAAATCAAAAGAATACTAATCCTAGAATGAGAGGAATCAAAAATAGAAACTTACTAGAATGCTTATATCAATGGTCAACATAGAAGGCTAAAATGGCTAGAAAGAAAGGGGAATTGATTCAAGGAGATGAAATACATTGGCATTGTGAAACCCGGCCCTAACCTTGACCCGGAAACCTTGTTATTTGTAGGTCCGATGACCCGAAGTAAAGTAAGAAGTCAGCTTTGGGGGCCATCCCCAAGAGGACTTGGTGTCCGGGCTTTGAATCCATGAAGGTTGATGATGAGGTTCTATTTATGGAAACAGAATCCTGATGAAGATCTAATTAGTTGATGGACTTGGAGTGCTCTCTATCTTGGTTTGAAGGCATTTCTACCTACTAGGTAAGTCACTTGACTTGTGTGCAAAACCCCTTTAGGATTGGATTTGATCTGGACCTTCAATTCCCTGTTTTGGCCTTGCTCGGGTCGGCCATTGGTCGACTGATTGGTCGATCGGCCAGCCCGACCAATCCACTCGACCAATGGGTGCTATTTTTGGCAATTAGGTTGATTCTTGCTCTATTTAAGTCTAACCTCGAGTCCACTTGGCGTATTTGCTGCCTCCAAACCCTCTGGGCCCGGAACCAAAGACCTCTGCAAGTCATCTCTCTTGCATCCTTGGAGTTTTCTTGGCGGATCTTCGTCGGAACTCTTCTTTTTGCATCAAAAGGTATGTCTACTCTCTCTTCTTCTCCTCCATCTTTGTTTTTCTTTCCTTTTTGAGTTGAGACAGTGAGAAGAGATGCTGCATCCTCTGTTGCAAACATCTCTCGAACATGTTCTCATGATCATCCTAAGGATTTAAGGCTAGAACAATGATCTTAACCATGATCATTGCAAGCTTTTGAAGGATTCATGATCAAACCATGATTTAATCTCTGTTAATCTTCTAATCTGAATTCTGATCTCTTTGGATCTTCTTTCATTGATCATGTTAGTGGTTAATGGTTGTGTTTTCTTTCCATGATCCATAATCCATAGAATTCTAGTTGTTCTCTTCTACCTTACTATGTGTTCTTCATGATGCATGATAGTTACATATATGGTAGGTTTTATTTCCTTATTTAGATTTATGCTTCTAAGCCTTATTCCATGAAGACCTATGTATGTTTTCATGTTTTCATTACCGAAAGCAATGATCCATCCTCCTATAGTTCTTGTCCTTGTTTTCTATTTCAAAATTCATCAAGATCCATGTTTGATTTATTTATGGTAACTTTTTGTTTCCTAATTTGGATCTTGATACCTTGATTTGATTAGTGTTTTGAGGTCCCCTTTATGTTAGAATACTACTGATATAGTCTACCCCTTGATTAGTACCCTTTTGAACCACCAAATTCGGATTTCATATCTTAAAACTCTGATTTTATAAGCTACTGTCTGCATTGGTCGACTGATTGGTCGACTGGACCACTCGACCAATCCACTCGACCAATGAGTACAAAGCAACTCCGAATTGGTCTGCTTCGGATATTTTGATATATATTCTGCTAGGGATCTTTCCTAATATGTTGTATATACTTGTTTAGGACCTTCTTCTCAAGTTTGCCAAGATCTTACTTGATTTCTTAGGATTCCTTTGCGAGTTATAAAAGGTAAGGATGGTTATTTCCTTAATTACATAGATAGCATGAATCTAGTTTCTATATTTGAATATCATTAATATGTTTCCTAAATTAGATTCTTACAATGATATACTACTGTTGCATAACTTTGATTACAGTAGCATTACTTATTCATATTGAGTTGATTCATGTATGATTTACTTACCAATGTTATACAAGTGATTGTAATTACTGATTTCTTTCCATATATGGAGTTACCATATATGTGATGATATGAATTGATGCATGTGTATGCTTACGTATGGTTTGGAAAGGAGAGGTGTCCTTTTGACACTTCTGTCCTTGGACTACTACGGGAATATTATGGGATGTTTCCGGAGATGCCCTCTGGACACCTTCCTAAACTGTTGGATGACATATATAGGATTGTCTAGTAGTGTTTGGCTAGGATGTCCTGTTATGTCAGACCCTAATCGGAGGGGTATTGAGACCAAACGACCCGTGGTAGCAATGGGGATTCATGGGCGCTCAAGACCGGTAACCAACCCGTGAGAGGACAGGAATCACATTGTGGGGGCCATTTATTGGTAGGGTTGCATATGGTTAGACTTGGGCTCACGGGCGCTTAAGACCGGTAACCAACCCGTGAGAGGACGTGAGAGCTTCCCGTTTACCATATGTGGATGATCAATAGGGTTGGTGAGTCCGTAGTCAGGGACTATGAGGACTCTAGTGTGAAGGATACCGGAAAGGATCGTCAGGGACGAGGAATGGAAGTATCTGGATCTGACTTGATGTAACCAAGTAGAAGACTTGCATTTGGCTAGGTTTTACCCCGACATGCGCCAAGTACTTATACCAAATGGTTGTGAGAGAGTGTGTTGACTTAACCCCCTGCCAAGGTTTGTCCTGAGGGATGAAGGACCCATTACCAATCGGCTGCTCAAGACCGGTGAAATGATCCGTGAGAGAATCCAAGATATCTTAAATGGTTGAGGATGTGAGTGGACTTTCCTAAAGAAGTACGGTGCTACGACTTAAAGCATGTCCGCCAATAGAGACCAGCATACATAGAGTTAGATTCATTCATTCATTGTTTGTCTCATATCATATTGCATTTATGATTGTTCCCGAATCCTCGCCATTTGTGTTATTATGGATTTTAACTGCCTTACTGAGTTTCTTTGAAACTCATTCCTTTATTGTACAATGTTGTTAGACTATCCTGCAGGTACTGAGTACTATGACGGTTCCTATGAGGAAGCGCAAGGCGAAGAGACATATCTCCAGGAAGGTGATTGCGGTTACCACAATTACTCTGAAGATCCCACGGGTGGTTATGCTCCGTACGATGCTTAGTCCGACCATTGAGTGGAAGCGTCCTTGTGCTATTTATGAGATCTACACCTACAAGGATGTCGTCTACAAAGTGGAGAATAATTTAGTTACCCAATGTACTTGCTACTGGGATTAGCTTTTATCTAGTTTATTCTTTAGAGCTACTTTTCCGCTGGATGTAAAGTGGGATTTTTGCTTCACTTTACTTATCTGTTTGATACTCTGATTATGTCTATTATTCCGATTCGTTTATGATTCATTCTTTCATTATTGGATCTATGATTTATCTTCCGCACTCATGTTATGATTGTTCATGATTATGTTATTGTTTATGTGGGAGGTTGATCACTCGATACCTGATCTTCGGGCTGTGGATCACACTCTCGGGTATGCCAGATAGGGTACCGGCTGGGAGGGCGTGACAGGCATAGTAGTAAAGGCTAAGATCAAACATGGTAAACATTAATTAGAAAAGAAGCTACAGTAGAATGATCATGTTTTCCAAAATTCAATCAAAATCAGTGAAGAATTGAGGAGATTCACCATGTGGTTTCAAGGAATGCATAGAGTGATTGGGAGTTCACTCTAAGGCATAAGGAGATTAGAGAATAGGTAGTTACAGTATTGTAACACCTCCAAAATCAAAACATCAAGATAGAATAGTAAGAAGAGGAAAAGAGAGAAGAAGGAGATAGAACACTGAAATCAAGGTCCAACTTCAAGGTGTAACATTAAACTAACCTTTCTTCACCCAAAATAGATATGGTGTCCTTGCTAGGTTTGGGCTGGATTTCACAGGAAGTACCAAAATGTACAAGGACTTGAGGGAACATTTTTGGTGGAATGGTTTGAAAGCAAATGTTGAAGACTTTGTATCCAGGTGTGGAACTTGCCAACGTGTGAAAGCTGTTCGCCAACCCCCATCTGGATTACTTCAGCCCCTTCCTATTCCTAGTTGGAAGTGGGAAGATATCGCAATGGACTTTGTGACTAGCTTGCCGTGGACGAGTAAGGGAAATGACACTGTGTGGGTGATTGTTGATAGGTTGACTAAATCAGCCCATTTCATTCCTATGAAGATCACCTATTCTTTGGATAAGCTAGCTCGACTTTATGTGGACAATGTAGTTCGTCTACATGGAGTACCAGTTAGTATCGTTTCGGACCGTGATCCTAGGTTCACCTCAAGGTTTTGGAATGGATTGCAGAAAGCCTTGGGAACCCAATTGAATCTGAGTACAGCTCATCACCCACAGTTTGATGGACAATCTGAGCGGACAATTCACATTCTTGAAGACATGCTTAGGTCTTGTGTGGTTGACATGGGTGGAAATTGGGATGAACACCTAGCCTTAGTCGAGTTTGCCTATAACAACAGTTATCAAGCAACAATAGGCATGGCTCCGTTTAAGGCTTTGTATGGTAACACTTGTAGAACGCCCTTGTATTGGACTGAGACTGGTAAAAGAAAAGTCTTAGGTCCAGAGATGATTGAAGCTACCAGTGATATGGTTGACATGATTCGGGAAAGGATTAAGTCTGCTCAATCTAGACAGAAGTCGTATGCCGACAAGAGAAGAACCGACTTAGAATTTCCAATTGGAGAGAAAGTCTTCCTTAAAGTATCACCTATGAAAGGGGTGACAAGATTCAATGTGAAAGGAAAGCTTAGTCCCCACTTCATTGGACCTTTTGAGATTCTAGAAAGGGTTGGACCAGTAGCATACCGCTTGGCCTTGCCTCCGTCACTTGCTGGAGTTCACAATGTGTTCCATGTTTCAATGCTTCGGAAATACCTAGAAAACCCGGAGCACATACTACAGCAAGCACCCGAAGGACTTAGTGCCGATCTTTCTTATGATGAAGGACCAGCCGAGATCCTAGATAGAAAGGACAAGCAGTTGCGAAATCGCACCATCCCTCTGGTGAAGATCCGATGGAAAAACCATACCCCTGAAGAAGCTTCATGGGAGAAAGAAAAAGACATGAAGGAGAAGTTTCCTTATCTTTTTGGAAGCACAGGTACGCTTTCAATTCCTTAAGGGGGGGAGAATGTAATATTCAGCCCTATTCTAACCTTGACCCTGACCGGATCCACTATTGTATTCAGGTCCGAGGACCCGAAGCGGTGGAAGAAGTGATTTATGGACCATTCTAATTGATGATCTTGATTCGGAGACCGAGCCCATGGACATTGACAATGATACCCCTTGCTTAAATACATTGTCAGTGTTTAAGGAAAGTCTGCGCATCGGAGAAGATTAATATGGTTGATGTACCAAATGACCTCCTGTGCACAATCCGAAGGTATTCCCCGAAACTAGAATTCTTGATTGAATTGTGGAAGAAAACCTTACTCAATTTGACCTTGTATAGCCTTTCAAATCCCTACTTGAAGTTGCTGTTCTAAACCTGAGTTTTCTGCTGAAAACATTTTGGTCGATCATTTTGGTCGATACCATCGACCAAGGACCATCGACCAAAATGTCCCAGTCTGCCAAGTTAATGATTCCATGGAATATTCCTTTTCTATTTAATATGACCTCGAGCCTTGAGCCTTTTGCAATCATTTTTCTCACCTGGGAACGTGGGGAGAGCTTCCCAAAGCAGCTCCTTGGTTAGTGTGAAGGGTATCTCATCAAAGACACTTAATTTATCATTGATTCTTGCCTTCATCTTCTACACTAAGGTATGACTCTTCATTCCACTCTCTATCCTACCATTTCCTATTCTTTCCTATTGTCATCTTGCTGATGGGACATTTGGAATGGTGCTGCAACCTTGCAACCACCACTCCAAGTGCCTACTCATGCTCAATCCATGATTCCCTTAGCCATTCATTGATGCTAATGCTTATATCTCATGCTTAGCATATGTATTCCATGATTTACCTATTAACATCATACCATTTGATATCAAACTGAGCTATAGAGTGTATTATGTCCATGTTTAACATTGCCATTTGATTCCAATCGAATTTCTATTAGTTCCCCTAGTTATTGCATGCTATTCCTCATCAATGCAATCAATTCCAACTCATGCCATGATGTTTATCACTTGAACTTAATAGCTCAAATTGGGGCTTTTTAATTAGACCATTGGATTGGGTTAATTCCTTGATTTATAGTGTCCTACTACTGTTGTTAAGTATGCCTCCAAGTTTCAGATTGATCCGAACACCGGAAGACTCATTTCGGACCAAGATCCCCAAAATCCACTATTCTGCCCGAGGATTATTTTGGTCGATCATTTTGGTCGATACCATCGACCAAAACCATCGACCAAAGTTGTTGCTGATAGCAACCTTGGTCAGTTTTGACTCAAATGACATCTGATCTTCCCGACTCCTTTTCTAACTTATTATTGATGTTTGTTTAGGGCCTTAACACTTCTATTGGACTATTCTTGGTATTCTCAATTCATCATCAACTCATCCAAGGTAAGGATGGTTATATCCATAAACATATAAGTCATTAAATATTGAACTATGCTTTGTTCAAAGAATGAAATCCCTAAATTTCTTTCAACCATTATGATACTGATACATATGTGTTAGAACAGTAACATTTAAATCTTTATACATTTGTTGTGTTACTCTATCATTTTGATTTGTTGGATGCATGAGAAATGATGAGATATGATGTGTGATTGCTTACGTATGACTTAGGATTGGAGGGTGTCCTACTGACACTTCTGTCCTTGGGCATCGGAGGGAATAGTATGGGATGTTCTCCGATGGTGCCTATCGACACTCTCCCGAGTTATTGGATGACATACATAGGAGTGTCTAGTTGTGTGGCTAGGTTCATCCTTGTCGTGTCAGACCCGAATCGGAAGGGCATTGAGACCGAACAACCCGTGGTAGTGTATGGTTGGATGGGCGCTCTAGGCCGGTAGCCAATCCGGTAGGGGACATAAACCATGCTACGGATACCTGAAAGGGGCCATTTATTGGTAGAGTTGCATATGGATAGACTTGGGCTCACGGGCGCTCAAGACCGGTAACCAATCCGTGAGAGGACGTGAGAGCTTCCCGTTTACTATATGTGGATGACCAATAGGGTTGATGAGTCCGAAATCTGGGATTTCACTGACTCTAGTGTGAAGGATACCGGAAAGGATCGCCGGGGGCGAGGAATGGACGTATCTGAATCTGACTTGACCGACTGAGTAGATGACTTGCATTGGGCTAGGCTTTACTTGTGACATGCGCCAAGTACTTGACCAAATGGTGATGTGAGAGAGCGGTGACCGATTCCCCTTACCATGGTTTTTGATGACTTTACCGATCTTCCCCGGGCATTCCCAAGATATGGAAATGGGAGAGTGACTAATGACCCAGAGAAGTACGGTGCTATGACTTAAAGCATGTCTACCTTAGAGACCAGCATTCATAGAGTTAGGCTCATATCTGCATCATATGTTCCATATCACATTGCATTATTATATGTTCTGAATGTGTATGATTTCTAATTATGGAATAACTTCCTTGCTGAGTTCTTCGAACCCATTCCTTTTGTGCAAATGTTTTAGATTACATTCCAAGTACCGAAGATTACGATGGCACCTCCTATGAGGTGGACTATGATTCCACATACTACCCTCCGGGTAGTGGCGTCGGTGAGGATTCGTATATTGGAGCCGAGGAGGATTATTATTCGCACCAGGGTTAGCCCCACAGTTGTGTGGGAGCGGCAGCGCTGGGTTTACTTCATCCGTACTGTTGAGGAGACTACCATTAGTATGGAAGAAACCCTAGCATAGTGCTCCATTCCCCTGGTGTATTTGTGGAACCATTGGTCTTGTAACTAACTTATCTTTGAGATTATCTTTTGACACTTAGACATGTATTTGACGTTATCACACTTCTTTTCCGCTGTTCTGAGAGAGTGGTTATCATACCTTCTCTCACCCTAATGATTATGCTTTAATGTTATTGCCTTCCGCACTCTGATTTATTTAGTCTTATCTTATTCATGATATTTAGTATTAACTGTTTTTACCATTGATTATTACTGTTCATGATTGTGTTACCGTGTATGTGGGAGGCATGGACCTTAGATCATTGATCCTTGGACTGTGGATCACATCCCGGGTATTCCAAATGGGGTACCGGCTGGGTGGATGTGACACTCCCACTAGGTTCACAATCTACATTCATGCTCCCACTTGGTGCACTATGACCAATATCTTCTCTGGCAACTAAAGGATGTGTTCTTTCTCCACCCTCGCCAAGAGGATTTGGTATGCTATGATCCTCCTCTATCTCATAGAGGTCAAGATCTCTATGCTCATCAGATAAACTAGGGCAATCTGCTTCTAGAAATTCGACATCTCGTGACTCAATCTCAGTCATACCTCCACTAGGGTGTTCACCGTACATAACGTATCCTTTAGAGCTATTAGGATACCTCACAAAGATGCATTTCTTAGCTCTAGGTCCTAACTTCCCATACTTATGGGAAGAGGTGTGAACATACCCAGCACAACCCCATGGTCGTAAATGTCCTAGAGCAGGCTTTGTACCTTTCCATAGCTCATAGGGTGTAGATGGTATTGACTGAGATGGTACTCTATTCAAGATATAGGCTGCAGTCTAAAGTGCATCTCCCCAAAAACTAATTGGGAGGTTCGCTTGCGCCATCATGGACCTAACCATGTCCAATAGAGTTCTATTCCTTCTTTCTGCTACACCATTTTGTTGCGGAATGTTAAGAATAGTTAATTGTCTCACAATTCCTTTTTCTTCAAACAATTCTTTAAATTGTTCAGATAAATATTCGCGTCCACAGTCAGTTCATAGAATTTTTAAATTCCTGCCTAATTGATTCTCAACCTTTGTAATAAAGCATTTGAAGCAATATAATGCTTCATGACGGTGAGCGATCAAATAAACATAACCATATCACGAATGATCATCTATAAAAGTGAGAAAATAGGAGGCTCCATGTCTTGCCTTAACATTCATGGGTCCACAGATGTCAAAGTGTACTAACTCTAATGGTTGAGTTGATTTGGGTGCCTTTCCAAAAGGCTTCCAATGAGCCTTTCCAGCCAAACAAGGTTCACCTATGGGCAGGTCTACTTTAGCGAGTGAGCCTAAAAGGCTGACTCTAGCTAACCGTGACATCTTGTCCTTCCCAATGTGACCTAATCTAGAATGCCATTTAACAGATTCTATATTACTGTCAACAATTAAACAAGAAGAATTAGAGATAACCAGAATCAAATCTAATTTAAAAAATCCATTGTCAAGAATGCAGTGGCCCCATATGGCCCCTTCAAATAACAAATCCAAAGCACTGTTGGAAAAATTGAAAGAATATCCAAAACTTAAAAGTGCTAAAATCGAAACTAAATTATGCGTTATGTCTGGTGCATAGAGTACATCATGGAGGATCAACGTGCAGTCCGTTCGTAAGCTAAGTTGGACTGATCCAATGCGTAGAACATCAATGTTGTCGCCGTTTCCCATGTAAATTGTATGTACTCCCAATGATACTTTGCGATAATTTATGAAACTGCATCTTTCTCGTGTGACGTTTCTAGTTGCTCCTGTAAAACCCAGCCCTAACCTTGACCCGGGAACCTTGTTATTTGTAGGTCCGATGACCCGGAGTAAAGTAAGAAGTCAGCTTTGGGCCATCCCAGTGGAGGACTTGGTGTCTGGCTTTGAATCCATGAGAGTTGATGATGAAGTTCTATTTATGGAAACTGAATCTTGATGAAGATCGGATTAGTTGATGGACTTGGAGTGCTCTCTATCTTGGTTTGAAGGCATTTCTACCTATTAGGTAAGTCACTTGACTTGTGTGCAAAACCCCTTTAGGATTGAATTTGATCTGGGCCTTCAATTCCCTGTTTTGGATTTGCTGTCAGCATTGGTCGACTGATTGGTCGACTGGGCCAGTCGATCAATCCACTCGACCAATGAGTGCTGTCTTTGGCAATTAGGTTTTTCTTGCTCTATTTAAGTCCAATCTCGAGTCCACTTCGTATTTGCTGCCTCCAAACTCTTTGGAACGAACCAAAGACCTCTGCAAGTCATCTCCTTGGCATCCTTGGTGTTTTCTTGACGGATCTTCGTCGAAACTCTTCCTTTTGCATCAAAAGGTATGTCTACACTCTCTTCTTCTCCTCCATCTTTGTATTTTCTTTCCTTTTTGAGTTGAGACAGTTGAGGAGATGCTGCATTCTCTGTTGCAAACATCTCTGGACTTGTTCTCATGATCATCCTAAGGATTAGAGGCTAGAACAATGATCTTAACCAAGATCATTGCAAGCTTTTGAAGGAATCATGATCAAACCATGATCTAACCTTGTTAAACTTCTGATTTGAATTCTGATCTCCTTGGATCTTCTATTTTGATCATGTTAGTAGTTAATTACTGTGTTTTCTTTTCATGATCCATGATCTATCAATCTCTAGTTGTTCTCTTCCACCATACTATGTGTTCTTCATGAATCATGGTAGTTACATATATGGTAGGTTTTATTTCCTTATTTAGATTTATGCTTCTAAGCCTATTTCCTTGAAGATCTAAGTATGTTTTCATGATACCTTTACCTGAAGCAATGATTCATCCTCCTATTGTTCTTGTCTTTGATTTCTATTTCGAATTCATCAAGATCCATGGTTGATCTAATTATGGTAACTTTTTGTTTCCTAATTTGGATCTTGATGTCTTGATTTGATTAGTGTTTTGAGGTCCCCTATATGTTAGAATACTACTGATGTAGTTTACCCCTTGATTAGTACCCTTTTGAACCACCAAATTCGGATTTCATATCTTAAAACTCTGTTTTTTTTAGGCTACTGTCTGCATTGGTCGACTGATCGACCAATGAGTTCAGCAACTCCAGAATTGGTCTGTGTTGGATGTTTTGGTATCTTTTCTGTTAGGGATCTTTCCTAATATGTTGTATATACTTCTTTAGGACCTTCTTCTCAAGTTTGCCAAGATCTTACTTGACTTCTTAGGACTCCTTTGCGAGTTATAAAAGGTAAGGATGGTTATTTCCTTAATTACATAAATAGCATGAATCTAGTTTCTATATTTGAATATCATTGATATGTTTCCTTAATTAGATTCTTACAATGATATACTACTGTTGTATAACCTTGATTACAGTAGCATTACTTGTTTATGATTAATTGATTCATGTATGATTTACTTACCAATTATATACAAGTGATTGTAATTATTGATTTCTTTCCATATATGAAGTTACCATATATGTGATGATATGAATTGATGCATGTGTATGCTTAAGTATGGTTTGGAAAGGAGAGGTGTCCTTTTGACACTTATGTCCTTGGACTACTACGGGAATATTATGGGATGTTTCCAGAGATGCCCTCTGGACACCTTCCTAAACTGTTGGATGACATATATAGGATTGTCTAGTAGTGTTTGGCTAGGATGTCCTGTTATGTCAGACCCTAATCGGAGGGGTATTGAGACCGAACGACCCGTGGTAGTAATGGGGATTCATGGGCGCTCAAGACCGGTAACCAACCCGTGAGAGGACAGGAATCACATTGTGGGGGCCATTTATTGGTAGGGTTGCATATGGTTAGACTTGGGCTCACGGGCGCTTAAGACCGGTAACCAACCCGTGAGAGGACGTGAGAGCTTCCCGTTTACCATATGTGGATGATCAATAGGGTTGATGAGTCCGTAGTCAGGGACTATGAGGACTCTAGTGTGAAGGATACCGGAAAGGATCGTCAGGGACGAGGAATGGACGTATCTGGATCTGACTTGATGTAACTAAGTAGAAGACTTGCATTTGGCTAGGTTTTACCTTGACATGCGCCAGTACTTATACCAAATGGTTGTGAGAGAGTGTGTTGACTTAACCCCCTGCCATGGTTTATCCTGAGGGATGAAGGACCCATTACCAATCGGCTGCTCAAGACCGGTGAAATGATCCGTGAGAGAATCCAAGATATCTTAAATGGTTGAGGATGTGAGCGGACCTTCCTAAAGAAGTACGGTGCTATGACTTAAAGCGTGTCTGCCAATAGAGACCAGCATACATAGAGTTAGATTCATTCATTTATCGCTTGTCTCATGTCATATTGCATTTATGTTTGTTCTGGAAATCCTGCCACTTATGTTATTATGGATTTTAACTGCCTTACTGAGTTTCTTTGAAACTCATTCCTTTATTGTACAATGTTTGTTAGACTACCCTGCAAGTACTGAGTACTATGACGGTCCCTATGAAGAAGCGCAAGGCGAAGAGGCATATCTCCAGGAAGGTGATTGCGGTTACCACAATTACACTGAAGATCCCGCGAGTGGTTATGCTCCGTACGATGCTTAGTCCGACCATTGAGTGGAAGCGTCCTTGTGCTATTTATGAGATTTACACTTATAAGGATGTTGTCTATAAAGTGGAGAACAATTTAGTTACCCATTGTACTTGCTACTGGGATTAGATTTTGTCTAGTTTATTATCTTTTAGAGCTACTTTTCCGCTGGTTGTAAAGTGGGATTTTTGCCTCACTTTACTTATATGTTTGATACTCTGATTATATCTATCATTCTGATTCATTTATGATTCATTCTTTCTTTATTGGATCTATGGTTTATCTTCCGCACTTTTATTATGATTGTTCATGATTATGTTATTGTTGTTTATGTGGGAGGTTGATCACTCGATACCGATCTTCGGGCTGTGGATCACACTCTCGGGTATGCCGGATAGGGTACCGGCTGGGAGGACGTGATAGATTGGTATCAGAGCCCAAGGTTCGAGGAGATCCTAACCACAAAAGACAATAACTGAACATTCCTGAGTCATTGATCTGAAATGACCCTTCTACTCTTAGAAGTGAATAATAGAACACTGAATTAGAAACTTAACCTTTGAGGCATAACAACGTTTCAGAATAACATACCATAATTATACTTGAACAAATGTCATTAATGCAAGGAAAAGAAAGGTGCATAATATACAATAATTAAGTGAAACAAAATGAACTTCATTAATTTCAAAAGTTTTTACAACGATTACATCTGAAATGCATAAATGGAAATCCTAGGGTACAGTCTATCTAGGTGATCTTCTCCGATCTCTCGTATGCTCCGAACTCCTCCGCTAGCCGAGTCACCCGATGCTCTATCCTATCCCGTCGTGACTCCATCCTCTCGTACATCTGCTCTGTCCGACCTCCATCCTCTCTAACATGGAAGTCATCGATCTCATCCGTGCTCCAAGATCCGAAGTCTCCGGAACCGCATGTGAAGGGCCACCCGCCTCGAAGTGTGATGAAGGAAACTCGTGATGCACGGGCTCAGCCTCGTGCATATCTACATCATCTCCGGCCTGATCATGACTATCAGGACCGGTGTCCTCTCCTCCATCCTCTGACCCCTGATCCTCATCCTCTGATTCATCATCATCCTCACCCTCCGGACCAGGAGATCTCTCCGACTGCTGTAGTCTCATCCGACGAATGGTTCGAGTCCCAATAGAGTATCCCCGTGAACCGGTGTCCACCGGTGTATCCTCAAAACTCACCCCGAAATGCCCGAAGATCAAAGTCGGTAGCCTCCCATAGCAAAGGTTCCGCATGCTAGGCCGCAGAACTAAGTCCAGCATGACCTGCTGAATGATGTAGGAGAGATCGATCTCGAAGCCCATGTAGATGCGGTAGATGACTAAGGCCTCCATCACCGTGACCCGATGGTGATGTCCGGCTTTCGGCATAATGTTTCAGCCGACTATGCGACCGATAATCCGTGCAGAGTCCGTCATCCGTCCGCTGGTCCACGGAGTGAAGCATCGACGGCTATCCCATAGCGTAGAGCATATCTCGCGTAGCTCGTATGGCATCGGATGGCTGTCCGGATCTGCTCCTGCAGGTATCCACACACACTGCTGTGGATAGTAAGGAACCTGCAAGATCTCAGCCAGTGTCCGGGTAGAGAAGCGAATCTGAGTCCGGAAGACCCTGCTCCTGAGGACCAGTCTAAGCGGATGTCCTTGGCCTCGAGCCTCCTCCGTGTAGGTAAGGTTGTTTGAAGAACAACCTCACTAGTTCCGGGTATACCGGCAGATCCTCGGTGAAGAGATGAGTCCACCTGCAATGTGTCGAATCTCTGCCGAATCCTAAAGGCTCGAGCTGGCGTAAGTGAAGTAGACGTCCCATCTTGATATTGCAGATGGCGAAGTAGGCCTCGTACAGGAACTCGGCCCGAGGTGTGTCAAACATGTCCGGCCTCCCTAACCTCCCGTCTAGGCTCGAAGGAACCCGACCTCTGCCCCTAAGAGCACCTACAATGCGACCACGACCTCTACCTCGTCCTCGCCCCCCCCCCCTCTGCATAGTGGATATCTGTGAAAGAGACAAGAGACAATTCCAGTTAGTGCTACCTTAAGATTTGAGCCAAAAGGGTATTTTCGTAATTTTTCAGAAAATTTCAAATTTGGGGGAAATTTGATTTGAACATACTAGCTTGTGCACAATACTTGGAATTTCATGTCTATGAAGTTTGTTTGTTGAAAATCAATCGAAAACCTGGATTAAAGCGAAAAATTCAGCAATAAGGAAATTTGGGGATTTTGCCATTTAGGTCAAAATTGGATTTTTGAAAAGTTGAAATTGGTTAAATCAAATTGTATGGACCTATCTACAATGTCATCTTGAGCATGTAGCATTTGATCTCGTGCGAAAATTTCAAGCGGTTTGAGAGAAAACAAGATTTTTCTAAAGATATCGATTTCGGTATAAAAACATTGCGAGATGAACACCAATATGTTAAAACTTGTTGTCTATGCATGGCATTGTGTTTAAAACCTAGGGAATATGTTTCTAAGCATTCCTAAGCATGATTTCTAGCATTGGATACAAGCAAAGCATGGTTTTAATTGAAATGCAAGCATGAGAAGATGAAAATGGAAGAAAGAATAAGAGATTTACCTTGTTTGTGATGATTGTGTGTTGTGGTGTTGTTGTTAAAGTACCAAATCACCTCAAGAACACTTGTGAGAACTCTTGGAGACTTTCCCTAGAGCTCTCTTACCTTTGGAAGAAGTTAGAATGAGGTTGGAATGTGGAAATGAGGCTTATAATGCGAATTTTCGCATTCTGTTTGCATTGGTCGACTCATTGGTCGACTGGGTCAGTCGACCAATCACTCGACCAATGGTCACAGAGACCTCATTTGCTGTTGAATTTTTGGAAAATGTGATTTTTGCCTTATGGATTATTGTTTGATGACTATATGGATATATTTGAACATGATTTAAGTTTTCAAATCATTTGGACTTGTGGTTTATGTTGAAACTTCGAAATTCGGTATTTTGATGTTCTCGGTTTTGCAGAATAGTTACTCTGAGAAGTGGGCGTGGTGAATCCAGTGGTCAAGGAGGTGGTGAAATACCTCATGGAGGTGGTGAGATACCAAATGTTGATCAGGGTACTCATGAGATACCTGGTGCCCCGAATGTTGGAAGTTTCCGAGATATTGCCAATATTATGGGCAATATGATGCAGACGACAAGCGGCTCGGTTCAACCGGATGTTGGTGGGTTTCATGACTCGCATAATGAGAACCGGGCTGGTGCTAATGTGAATCCTCATGCCGCAGTCCTTAATGCGGGAGGTTTAGTGGAACTCCTCATACTCGCTTTGATGGAGAGTTTTCTCAAGATGCAAGTACCCACTTTCACCGGAGTTACCAAGGACCCCTTGTTTCCTAACAAGTGGCTTCGTGAGTTGGAGAAGGCTTTCCGACATCCGCAATGCTCGGAAGCTCGAAGATTCTGTTTCTTTGAACAGAAGTTACAACAAGAAGCCGATGCATGGTGGATCTCCACTCGGCCTGTTTTGGAAGGTTTGCATGCAGGAGTTGTAACTTGGGAGTTGTTCAAAGAGGCTTTTTGTATGAATTACTTTCCCGAGGCGGTAAAAGATGCGAAGGAAGCTAAGTTCATGATTCTTACTCAAGGATCTCTGTCTGTGTTGGAGTACCAGCAGAAGTTCAAGGAGCTTCATTTCTTTGCTCCAGATTCTCTGAAGGATGACCTCGCCAAAGCAAAGAAGTTCTTCAAAGGACTGCGCCCTGCCATTAAAGCTTACCTCACAGTCCAGCCTATAGTGAGCTATGCTCAAGTGGTGCAGAACTCGAAGAAGTTGGAAGAAACAGAGAAGGAAAGTGCTCGTGTGCAAAAGCCCCGGCGATCAAGGAATTCTTGTTTGGTGGATCGTAATGACCGTCGTTTTGTGAGACCTACACCCTACCCCAATCCTACCTTTCAGGCTAAGAGTGTAGGTCAGAACTTGGGTTTTCAGCAGCCCGGCCAGTTTAGACAGTATGGCGGAAACCGACCACCAGCAAGTGCAAGTGCAAGTGCTAGTGCAAGGCCTTTTGTTCGAAGCCCTCTGTTGCAGCCACCCCTGTTGGATCCAAAGCAATCCTCGTTTGCTTCTCTGCAAGCAAGCTGGTCATTTCGCTCGTGCTCTGTCCGAGCGGCACTGCCCAGCAGCCTGCCCCAGTGGTGAAGAGTGCTCCTGCTCCTCCCTCTAGTAGAGTTTTCAGTATTTCCAGTCTTTGAGCAGGATCCAAGCCATGAAGTGATTACAAGTACATTGTTAGTTGCTTCTATTTCGCATTTGTCTTATTTGATACGGGTGCATCTCATTCGTTCATGTCATCTCGCATTCATCAAGAAGACTAACCTAATCCCCGAGAAGTTGTCTAGTTGTTTATTGATTAGTACACCTCTTGGTCCTGTTGTGAAACTAGATAAGGGGTTATCTAAATGTCCTCGTGTTGATTGGTGAGAAGAACTTGGAAGCCAATTTTGTAATTCTTGACATGAAGCACTTCGATGTTATTTTGGGAATCGATTGGTTGACAGCCCACAAAGCTGTGTTCCTTTGTTCCTCAAAGAAGATTCAGTTCCATATTTGTGGAAGTCCGGTCTTTGAATTTCGGGTGAAAAGAGAAGGGTTTGTAAGAAGGTGTCTTGTCTGCACTTGATGCAAGTCTATGCCCTAGTGGATGATGCTTCATCCGAAGGCAAGAGTATAGTGGAGAAAAGAGTCAATGAAGTCGAGTTGTCTGCTGCGACTTTGTTGATGTCTTCCCCGATGATCTATCGGGAGTGCCTCCAGACAGGGGATGTCGAGTTTTCTATTGATCTCGTCCCTGGTGCCGCTCCGGTATCTAAAGCTCCGTATAGGATGGCTCCTACTGAGTTGAAAGAGTTGCAAAATCAGTTGAATGAGCTCATTGATAGAGGTTTCGTACAGCCTAGTGTGTCACCTTGGGGAGCTCCGGTCTTGTTTGTCAAGAAGAAAGACGGTAGTATGCGCTTGTGCATCGACTACCGTGAGTTGAATAAGTTGACTATCAAGAATAGATATCCGCTGCCCGAATTGATGATCTCTTCGATCGGTTGAAGGGTGCAGTTGTGTTCTCAAAGATTGACTTAAGGTCCGGATATCACCAATTGAAAGTGAAGTCTAGTGATATCTTCAAGACAGCTTTCCGAACGCGGTATGGTCACTACGAGTTTAGAGTCATGCCCTTCGGATTGACCAATGCTCCTGCGGTGTTCATGGACCTCATGAACCGAGTATTTCATGATGTGCTTGATAAGTTTGTGATTGTTTTCATTGATGACATCTTGATCTATTCGAAGAGCGAAGAAGAGCATGCGAGTCATCTAAGTTTCACTTTGCAAAGGTTGCGAGAAAAGAAGTTGTTCGCTAAGTTTAGCAAGTGTGATTTCTGGCTTAAGAGAGTGGTATTCCTTGGTCATGTGGTTTCAGCCGAAGGTATTCAGCCGAAGTCAGTAACGGAAATAAGAAGTTTTCTTGGATTGGCGGGTTACTACAGAAGGTTTATTGAGAATTTTTCTCGGTTGGCTGCTCCTATGACTAAGTTGACCAGGAAAGAAGAAAAGTTTGTTTGGTCCGACGCTTTGTGACAAGAATTTCCAAGAGTTGAAAGATAGATTGACAAGTGCCCCGGTTTTGACTATACCTGATAGTTCCGGTGGTATGACAGTTTATACCGATGCGTCAAAGATTGGTTTGGGTTGTGTACTGATGCAACATGGAAAGGTCGTAGCCTATGCTTCTCTGCAATTGAAAGATTATGAGCGGAATTACCCCACTCACGATCTAGAACTTGCCGCTGTTGTCTTTGCTTTGAAGATTTGGAGACATTACCTCTACGGTGAGAAGATTGCCATTTTCACGGATCATAAGAGTTTGAAATACTTCTTTACCCAAAAGGAGTTGAACATGAGACAAAGGAGATGGTTGGAACTAGTCTCCGATTATGATTGTGATATTCAGTATCACCCTGGGAAAGCAAACGTTGTTGTTGATGCTCTTAGTAGGAAGAACCAGAAGAAGACTTTGGATTTGAATGCTTTGAGTTTACCATTGTGGTCTTCTATTGAGAGTTTTGATTTGGAAATCGTCCCTGAGAATTCTGATTTTATTCTTTCTGCCATGACGGCAAGATCTGGTCTTAGAGATAAGATTGTTGCTCTGCAGAGTTCTGATCAAGAGCTTTTGATCAAAGTTGAGAAGATTTCTTCGAATCTCGAGTCGGACCCCGACTTTGGTATATCCATGGATGGTGCTTTGTTGTTTAAAGGAAGACTGTGTGTGCCTGCAAATGAAGAAGTTAAGAAAGAAATATTGAAGGAAGCACACCAGTCGGTCTTTACTATACACCCGGGAAGCACCAAGATGTACAAGGACTTGAAGGAACATTTTTGGTGGATTGGTCTGAAGGCGGATGTTGATGATTTTGTTGCCAAGTGTGAGACTTGCTGATGAACACATTTATGTGTGAAATCTTAGGGCATAAAGCATGCATTATTATACACTTAGAATGGAGTTACCTTGGGTTTTATGTTGTTTGTGAAACCCAGCCCTTAGGACCTTTCAAGACCTAAGCAAACCTTTGTTGTTTGTGGGTCCGAATCACGCTATGTCACACGTCAAGAAGTCAGCATTGGGCCAATTCCCAAATGGAAAATGGTGTCCGGCTTTGAATCCATGAAGGGTGATGATGAGGTTCTATTTATGGAAACCAACTCCGAAATATTGAAGATGATAAACTGTGAAGGCAAATTTGCCCTATCTTGGATTTTAAGGCATTTCTACCTATTAGGTAAGTCACTTGACTTGTCCAGATGCAAAAGCGCCTTTAGCATTGGACTTCAATATCTTATTTTCTATTTAGGATTTGATTCCAAACCTCCGAAAGAACCAAAGACCCCTCCTTCTTCCCCCTCGGAACAATAATTCTATTGCAGCAAAAGGTATGTCTACTCTCTCTTCTTCTCCTCCATCTTTGTTTTTCTTTCCTTTTTGAGTTGAGACAGTAGAAGAGATGCTGCATCCTCTGTTGCAAACATCTCTGAACATGTTCTCATGATCATCCTAAGGATTTAAGGCTAGAACAATGATCTTAACCATGATCATTGCAAGCTTTTGAAGGATTCATGATCAAACCATGATTTAATCTTTGTTAAACTTCTAATCTGAATTCTGATCTCTTTGGAGCTTCTTTTGTTGATCATGTTAGTAGTAATTACTGTGTTTCTTTCCATGATTCATAATCTATAGATTTCTAGATGTTCTCTTCTACCATACTATGTGTTCTTCATGATGCATGATAGTTACATATATGGTAGGTTTTATTTCCTTATTTAGATTTATGCTTCTAAGCCTTATTCCATGAAGATCTATGTATGTTTTCATGTTTTCATTACCGAAAGCAATGATCCATCCTCCTATTGCTCTTGTCTTTGTTTTCTATTTCAAATTCATCAAGATCCATGGTTGAGTTAATTATGGTAACTTTTTGTTTCCTAATTTGGATCTTGATACCTTGATTGGATTAGTGTTTTGAGGTCCCCTATATGTTAGAATACTACTGATGTAGTCTACCCCTTGATTAGTATCCTTTTGAACCACCAAATTCGGATTCCATATCTTAAAACTCTGATTTTATAGGCTACTGTCTGCATTGGTCGACTGATTGGTCGACTGGACCACTCGACCAATCCACTCGACCAATGAGTACAACAACTCCAGATTTGGTCTGTTTCGGATGTTTTGATATCTTTGCTGTTAGGGATCTTTCCTAATATGTTGTATATACTTGTTTAGGACCTTCTTCTCAAGTTTGCCAAGATCTTACTTGATTTCTTAGGAGTCCTTTGCGAGTTATAAAAGGTAAGGATGGTTATTTCCTTAATTACATAGATAGCATGAATCTAGTTCCTATATTTGAATATCATTAATATGTTTCCTAAATTAGATTCTTACAATGATATACTACTGTTGCATAGCTTTGATTACAGTAGCATTACTTATTCATATTGAATTGATTCATGTATGATTTACTTACCGATGTTATACAAGTGATTGTAATTACTGATTTCTTTCCATATATGAAGTTACCATATATGTGATGATATGAATTGATGCATGTGTATGCTTAAGTATGGTTTGGAAAGGAGAGGTGTCCTTTCGACACTTCTGTCCTTGGACTACTACGGGAATATTATGGGATGTTTCCGGAGATGCCCTCTGGACACCTTCCTAAACTGTTGGATGACATATCTAGCATTGTCTAGTAGTGTTTGGCTAGGATGTCCTGTTATGTCGACCCTAATCGGAGGGGTATTGAGACCGAACGACCCGTGGTAGCAATGGGGATTCATGGGCGCTCAAGACCGGTAACCAACCCGTGAGAGGACAGGAATCACATTGTGGGGGCCATTTATTGGTAGGGTTGCATATGGTTAGACTTGGGCTCACGGGCGCTTAAGACCGGTAACCAACCCGTGAGAGGACGTGAGAGCTTCCCGTTTACCATATGTGGATGATCAATAGGGTTGATGAGTCCGTAGTCCGAGTTGGTTGGTGCCATAGGATACGCCGTCTCTAGTGTGAAGGATACCGGAAAGGATCGTCGGGACGAGGAATGGAAGTATCCGGATCCGACTTGATGTAACTAAGTAGAAGACTTGCATTTGGCTAGGTTTTACCCCGACATGCGCCAAGATTTATACCAAATGGTTGTGAGAGAGTGTGTTGACTTAACCCCCTGCCAAGGTTTGTCCCGAGGGATGAAGGACCCATTACCAATCGGCTGCTCAAGACCGGTGAAATGATCCGTGAGAGAATCCAAGATATCTTAAATGGTTGAGGATGTGAGTGGACTTTCCTAAAGAAGTACGGTGCTATGGCTTAAAGCATGTCCGCCAATAGAGACCAAGCATCCATAGAGTTAGATTCATTCATTCATTGTTTGTCTCATATCATATTGCATTTATGTTTGTTCTGGAATTCTCGCCATTTATGTTATTATGGATTTTAATCGCTTTACCGAGTTTCTTTGAAACTCATTCCTTTATTGTACAATGTTGTTAGACTATCCCGCAGTACCGAGTACTATGACGGTCCCTATGAAGAAGCGCAAGGCGAAGAGACATATCTCCAGGAAGGTGATTGCGGTTACCACAATTACTCGAAGATCCCGCGAGTGGTTATGCTCCGTACGATGCTTAGTCCGACCATTGAGTGGAAGCGTCCTTGTGCTATTTATGAGATTTACACTTACAAGGATGTTGTCTATAAAGTGGAGAACAATTTAGTTACCCAATGTACTTGTTACTGGGGATTAGGTTTTGTCTAGTTTATTCTTTAGAGCTACTTTTCCGCCGGATGTAAAGTGGGATTTTTGCTTCACTTTACTTATCTCGTTTGATACTCGATTATATCTATTATTCTAATTCATTTATGATTCATTCTTTCTTTATTGAATCTATGATTTATCTTCCGCACTCATGTTATGATTGTTCATGATTATGTTATTGTTTATGTGGGAGGTTGATCACTCGATACCTGATCTTCGGGCTGTGGATCACACTCTCGGGTATGCCGGATAGGGTACCGGGCCGGGAGGGCGTGACAGATTGGTATCGGAGCCCAAGGTTCGAGGAGATCCTAACCACAAAAGACAACAACTGAACATTCCCGAGTCATTGATCCGAAATGACTCATCTACTCTTAGAAGTGAATAATAGAACACCTGAATTAGAAACTTGACCTTTGAGGCATAACAGAACATTTCTGAATAACATACCATAATTATACTTGAACAAATGACATTAATGCAAGGAAAAGAAAGTTGCATAACATACAATAATTAAAGAGAAACAAAATGAACTTCATTAATTTCAAAAGTTTTTACAAGGATTACATCTGAAATGCATAAATGGAAAATCCTAAAGTACACAGTCTATCTAGGTGATCTACTCCGATCTCTCGTATGCTCCGAACTCCTCTCGCTAGCCGAGTCACCCGATGCTCTATCCTATCCCTGTCGTGACTCCATCCTCTCGTACATCTGCTCCCCGTCCGACCTCCATCCTCTCTAGCATGGAAGTCATCGATCTCATCTCGTGCACCAAGATCCGAAGTCTCCGGAACCGCATGTGAAGGGCCACCTACCTCGAAGTGTGATGAAGGAAACTCGTGATGCACGTGCTCAGCCTCGCGCATATCTCGCATCATCTCCGGCCTGATCATCACTATCGGGACCGATATCCTCTCCTCCATCCCCCGATCCCCGATCCTCATCCTCCGATTCATCATCATCCTCACCCTCCGGACCAGGAGATCTCTCCGACCGATGTAGTCTCATCTCGGTGAATGGTCCGAGTCCCAATGGGGTATCCCCGTGATCTAGTGTCCATCGGTGTATCCTCGAAACTCACCCCGAAATGCCCGAAGATCAAAGTCGAAGCCTCCCATAGCAAAGGTTCCGCATGCTAGGCCGCAGAACTAAGTCCAAGCATGACCCGCTGAATGATGTAGGAGAGATCGATCTCGAAGCCCATGTAGATGCGGTAGATGACTAAGGCCTCCATCACTGTGACCCGATGGTGATGTCCGGCTTTCGGCATGATGTTTCGGCCGACTATGCGACCGATAATACGTGCAGAACCCGTCATCCGTCCGCTAGTCCACGGTGTGTAGCATCGACGGCTATCCCATAGCGTAGAGCATATCTCGCGAAGCTCGTACGGCATCGATGGCTGTCCGAGATCTCTGCTCCTGCAGGTATCCACACACACCGCTTGTGGATAGTAAGGAACCCGCAAGATCTCAGCCGGTGTCCGGGTAGAGAAGCGAATCTGAGTCCGGGAAGACCCCGCTCCCGAGGACAAGTCCGAGTGGATGTCCCCGGCCCCGAGCCTCCTCGTGTAAGTAAGGTTGCTGAAGAACAACCTCACTAGCTCCGGGTATACCGGCAAATCCTCGGTGAAGAGATGAGTCCACTACAAAGTGTCGAACCTCTGCCGAATCCTAAAGGCTCTGAGCTGGCGTAAGTGAAGTAGACGCCCCATCTCGATGTTACAATAGCTGAAGTAGGCCTCGTACAGGAACTCGGCCTGTGGTGTGTCAAACATGTCCGGTCTCCTAACCTCCTCTCTAGGCTCGAAAGGAACCTGACCTCTGCCCCTAAGAGCACCTACGATGCGACCACGACCTCTACCTCCTCCTCGTCCTCCCCTCTGCATGGTGTATCTGTGGAAGAGACAAGAGACAATTCCAATTAGTGCTATTTTAAGATTTGAGCCAAAAGGGTATTTTCGTAATTTTTCGGAAAATTTCAAATTTGGGGGAAATTTGATTTGAACATACTAGCATGTGCACAATACTTGGAATTTCATGTCTATGAAGTTGTTTTGATGAAAATCGATCGAAAACTTGGATTAAAGCGAAAAATTCAGCAAGAAGAAATTTGGGGATTTTGCAATTTAGGTCAAAATTGGATTTTTGAAAAGTTGAAATTGGTTAAATCAAATTGTATGGACCTATCTACAATGTCATCTTGAGCATGTAGCATTTGATCTCGTGCGAAAATTTCAAGCGGTTTGAGAGAAAACGAAATTTTTCTAAAGATATCGATTTCGGTATAAAACTTTGCGAGATGAGCACCAATGTGTTAAAACTTGTTGTCTATGCATGGCATTGTGTTTAAAACCTAGGGAATATGTTTCTAAGCATTCCTAAGCATGATTTCTAGCATTGGATACAAGTAAAGCATGGTTTTATTGAAATGCAAGCATGAGAAGATGAAAATAGAAGGAAGAATGAGAGATTTACCTTGTTTGTGAAGATGGTGTGTTGTGGTGTTGTTGTTGAAGCACTAAATCACCTCAAGAACACTTGTGGGAACTCTTGGATATTTTCCCTAGAGCTCTCTCACCTTTGGAAGAAGTTAGAATGAGGTTGGAATGTGAAAATGAGGCTTATAATGCGAATTTTCGCATTCTGTCTTCATTGGTCGACTCATTGGTCGACTGGGTCACTCGACCAATCACTCGACCAATGGTCACAGTGACCTCATTTGCTGTTGAATTTTTGGAAAATGTGATTTTTGCCTTATGGAATATTGTTTGATGACTATATGGATATATTTGAGCATGATTTAAGTTTTCAAATCATTTGGACTTGTGGTTTATGTTGAATCTTCAAATTCGGTATTTTGATGTTCTCGGTTTTGCGAATGGTTACTCCGAGAAGTGGGCGTGGTGAATCCAGTGGTCATGGAGGTGGTGAAGTACCTCAGGGAGGTGGTGAAGTACCTCATGGAGGTGGTGAGATACCAAATGCTGATCAGGGTACTCATGAGATCCCTGGTGCCCCGAATGTTGGAAGTTTCGAGAGATATTGCCAATATTATGGGCAATATGATGCAACGAGCAAGCAGCTCGGTTCAACCAGATGTTGGTGGGTTTCATGACTCGCATAATGAGACCCGGGCTGGTGCTAATGTGAATCCTCATGCCGCAGTCCCGAATGCGGGAGGTTTAGCTGAACTCCTCATACTCGCTTTGATGGAGAGTTTTCCGAAAGATGCAAGTACCCACTTTTACCGGAGTTACCAAGGACCCCTTGTTTCCTAACAAGTGGCTTCGTGAGTTGGAGAAGGCTTTCCGACATCCGCAATGCTCGGAAGCTCGAAGATTTTGTTTGCTGAACGAAGTTGCAACAAGAAGCCGATGCATGGTGGATCTCCACTCGTCCTGTTTTGGAAGGTTTGCATGCAGGAGTTGTAACTTGGGAGTTATTCAAAGAGGCTTTTTGTATGAACTACTTTCCCGAGGCGGTGAAGGATGCGAAGGAAGCTGAGTTTATGATTTTGACTCAAGGAACTCTATCTGTGTTGGAGTACCAACAGAAGTTCGAGGAGCTTCATTTCTTTGCTCCAGATTCTTTGAAGGAAGACCTCGCCAAAGCAAAGAAGTTCTTCAAAGGACTGCGCCCTGCCATTAAAGCTTACCTCACAGTCCAGCCTATAGTGAGCTATGCTCAAGTGGTGCAGAACTCGAAGAAGTTGGAAGAAACAGAGAAGGAAAGTGCTCGTGTGCAAAAGCCTTGGCAATCAAGGAATTCTGGTTTGGTGGATCGTAATGACCGTCGTTTTGTGAGACCTACACCCTACCCCACTCCTACCTTTCAGGCTAAGAGTCTTAGGTCCTGAAATGATTGAAGCTACGAGTGCTATGGTAAATATGATAAGAGAAAGGATTAAGTCTGCCTAGTCAAGACAGAAATCTTATGCTGATAAGAGAAGGACCGATTTGGAATTTCAAGTTGGAGAGAAAGTATTTCTGAAGGTTTCACCAATGAAGGGTGTGATGAGATTCAATGTTAAGGGAAAGCTTAGCCCTCATTACATTGGACCTTTCGAGATTTTGGAAAAGGTTGGACCTGTTGCGTATCGATTAGCATTACCTCCGTCTCTTGCTGGTGTTCACAATGTGTTTCATATTTCGATGCTCCGAAAATACATAGAGAATCCGGAACACATTTTGCTGCAAGCACCTGAAGGACTTAGTGCTGATTTGACCTACGATGAAGAACCGGCCGAAATCTTGGATAAGAAGGACAAGCAGCTGCGGAATCGCACCATCCCTTTGGTGAACATTCGGTGGAAGAATCATACCCCTGAAGAAGCTTCTTGGGAGAAGGAAGAAGACATGAAGGAGAAGTTTCCTTACCTCTTTGGAAGCACAGGTACGCTTTCAATTTCGAGGACGAAATTTCTTTAAGGGGGGGAGAATGTAAAACCCAGCCCTAACCTTGACCCGGGAACCTTGTTATTTGTAGGTCCGATGACCCGGAGTAAAGTAAGAAGTCAGCTTTGGGCCATCCCAGTGGAGGACTTGGTGTCTGGCTTTGAATCCATGAGAGTTGATGATGAAGTTCTATTTATGGAAACTGAATCTTGATGAAGATCGGATTAGTTGATGGACTTGGAGTGCTCTCTATCTTGGTTTGAAGGCATTTCTACCTATTAGGTAAGTCACTTGACTTGTGTGCAAAACCCCTTTAGGATTGGATTTGATCTGGGCCTTCAATTCCCTGTTTTGGATTTGCTGTCAGCATTGGTCGACGCATTGGTCGACTGGGCCAGTCGACCAATCCACTCGACCAATGAGTGCTGTCTTTGGCAATTAGGTTTTTCTTGCTCTATTTAAGTCCAATCTCGAGTCCACTTCGTATTTACTTCCTCCAAACTCTTTGGAACGAACCAAAGACCTCTGCAAGTCATCTCCTTTGCATCCTTGGTGTTTTCTTGACGGATCTTCGTCGAAACTCTTCCTTTTGCATCAAAAGGTATGTCTACACTCTCTTCTTCTCCTCCATCTTTGTATTTTCTTTCCTTTTTGAGTTGAGACAGTTGAGGAGATGCTGCATTCTCTGTTGCAAACATCTCTGGACTTGTTCTCATGATCATCCTAAGGATTAGAGGCTAGAACAATGATCTTAACCAAGATCATTGCAAGCTTTTGAAGGAATCATGATCAAACCATGATCTAACCTTGTTAAACTTCTGATTTGAATTCTGATCTCCTTGGATCTTCTATTTTGATCATGTTAGTAGTTAATTACTGTGTTTTCTTTTCATGATCCATGATCTATCAATCTCTAGTTGTTCTCTTCTACCATACTATGTGTTCTTCATGAATCATGGTAGTTACATATATGGTAGGTTTTATTTCCTTATTTAGATTTATGCTTCTAAGCCTATTTCCTTGAAGATCTAAGTATGTTTTCATGATACCTTTATCTGAAGCAATGATTCATCCTCCTATTGTTCTTGTCTTTGATTTCTATTTCGAATTCATCAAGATCCATGGTTGATCTAATTATGGTAACTTTTTGTTTCCTAATTTGGATCTTGATGTCTTGATTTGATTAGTGTTTTGAGGTCCCCTATATGTTAGAATACTACTGATGTAGTTTACCCCTTGATTAGTACCCTTTTGAACCACCAAATTCGGATTTCATATCTTAAAACTCTGTTTTTTTTAGGCTACTGTCTGCATTGGTCGATCGATTGGTCGACGGACCAGATCGACCAATCCACTCGACCAATGAGTTCAAGCAACTCCAGAATTGGTCTGTGTTGGATGTTTTGGTATCTTTTCTGTTAGGGATCTTTCCTAATATGTTGTATATACTTGTTTAGGACCTTCTTCTCAAGTTTGCCAAGATCTTACTTGACTTCTTAGGATTCCTTTGCGAGTTATAAAAGGTAAGGATGGTTATTTCCTTAATTACATAAATAGCATGAATCTAGTTTCTATATTTGAATATCATTGATATGTTTCCTTAATTAGATTCTTACAATGATATACTACTGTTGTATAACCTTGATTACAGTAGCATTACTTGTTTATGATTAATTGATTCATGTATGATTTACTTACCAATTATATACAAGTGATTGTAATTATTGATTTCTTTCCATATATGAAGTTACCATATATGTGATGATATGAATTGATGCATGTGTATGCTTAAGTATGGTTTGGAAAGGAGAGGTGTCCTTTTGACACTTCTGTCCTTGGACTACTACGGGAATATTATGGGATGTTTCCGGAGATGCCCTCTGGACACCTTCCTAAACTGTTGGATGACATATATAGGATTGTCTAGTAGTGTTTGGCTAGGATGTCTTGTTATGTCAGACCCTAATCGGAGGGGTATTGAGACCGAACGACTCGTGGTAGCAATGGGGATTCATGGGCGCTCAAGATCGGTAACCAACCCGTGAGAGGACAGGAATCACATTGTGGGGGCCATTTATTGGTAGGGTTGCATATGGTTAGACTTGGGCTCACGGGCGCTTAAGACCGGTAACCAACCCGTGAGAGGACGTGAGAGCTTCCCGTTTACCATATGTGGATGATCAATAGGGTTGATGAGTCAATAGTCAGGGACTATGAGATCTCTAGTGTGAAGGATACCGGAAAGGATCGTCAGGGACGAGGAATGGACGTATCTGGATCTGACTTGATGTAACTAAGTAGAAGACTTGCATTTGGCTAGGTTTTACCCTGACATGCGCCAGTACTTATACCAAATGGTTGTGAGAGAGTGTGTTGACTTAACCCCCTGCCATGGTTTGTCTTGAGGGATGAAGGACCCATTACCAATTGGCTGCTCAAGACCGGTGAAATGATCCGTGAGAGAATCCAAGATATCTTAAATGGTTGAGGATGTGAGCGGACCTTCCTAAAGAAGTACGGTGCTATGACTTAAAGCGTGTCTGCCAATAGAGACCAGCATACATAGAGTTAGATTCATTCATTTATCGCTTGTCTCATGTCATATTGCATTTATGTTTGTTCTGGAAATCCTGCCATTTATGTTATTATGGATTTTAACTGCCTTACTGAGTTTCTTTGAAACTCATTCCTTTATTGTACAATGTTTGTTAGACTACCCCTGCAGTACCGAGTACTATGACGGTCCCTATGAAGAAGCGCAAGGCGAAGAGGCATATCTCCAGGAAGGTGATTGCGGTTACCACAATTACACTGAAGATCCCGCGAGTGGTTATGCTCCGTACGATGCTTAGTCCGACCATTGAGTGGAAGTGTCCTTGTGCTATTTATGAGATTTACACTTATAAGGATGTTGTCTATAAAGTGGAGAACAATTTAGTTACCCATTGTACTTGCTACTGGGATTAGATTTTGTCTAGTTTATTATCTTTTAGAGCTACTTTTCCGCTGGTTGTAAAGTGGGATTTTTGCCTCACTTTACTTATCTGTTTGATACTCTGATTATATCTATCATTCTGATTCATTTATGATTCATTCTTTCTTTATTGGATCTATGGTTTATCTTCCGCACTTTTATTATGATTGTTCATGATTATGTTATTGTTTATGTGGGAGGCTGATCACTCGATACCTGATCTTCGGGCTGTGGATCACACTCTCGGGTATGCCAGATAGGGTACCGGCTGGGAGGACGTGACAGCTCCTGTATCAACTTTGAAATTCAATCCTAAACCTAGCCTGGACACCCTGTCTATTTTTGGATAAAGAAGTGACTTGTGGATATTAGACCTATAAGTGGTACCCGAGTTCAGGTGTGGATAGGTTTAGAGGACCCTAGAAAGTCACTTCAGACCTTTCCCTAAGTTGGCTATTGGCCCACGTGTCAGATTTAACCCGGGAGACCAAAATTCAGAAGTTTGATGAAGGAAGACCCTTCGGTCGACTGATCGACCAAAGCTGCCCAGATTGCTGAATTTCTTATTTTTGGAAGTTTTGATCTTAGGATCCTCTATATAATACAACCTCGTATTAAACCCTATTGTTTGGCCTCTCAATTGCTTTTGAACGTGGGAAGAACCCTAGAGCCTCCTCCTCAAGCCAAGGAAGATCCCCAAGCATTCCATCTAGTTACTAATTTGGTTTCATCTTCAACAAGGTTAGTGTACTATATCCTTCTTCTCTGATTTCTTCTTCTTATTGTACTAGCTTAATGTTTTGATTGTGGAGAAGGTATTACACTACTGTAACTACCTGTTCTCTGATCTCCTAGTGTCCTAGAGTGAAACCCCAATCACTCTATGCATTCCTTGAAGCCATATGGTGAATCTCCTCAATTCTTCATGTTGTTGATTAAGTTTTGGACAGCATGATAATCCTACTCTAGTTTTCTTTCTAATCAATGTTTAAACATGTTTATTCTTAGTCTCTACTACTGATCTAATGTATTCTATCTCTTTGAATGAATTCTCATTTATTCTAACCATTCTAGCTTGCTATGTTGATCATTGATTTAAGCATTCTAGCAAGTTTCTATTTTAGTTCCTTTCATTCAAGGATTAGTATTCTTTTGATTTTCTATTTAGTTACTCTTGCTGTGATTATGAAGATGGTATTACATCCTTGCAAATACCTCTTCTACGATCTTCAAGGTTGTGAATCCATTCATTCTAATGATGCTATGATCCCCCTATTTGATTTTCTAAAGGAGATCATGGATATCTTCATGAATGCATGTTTGATCTTATGTTCTCTAGTATGATTTGACCCATCCTTATGATAGTTGTTATCTTTGATTTGTTACTGATATTCCATTAGAGTGAAGCATTGTTCCCTCTATTTCCCCTTTGAATCCATAGTGTGTTTTGCTATGAAAACCATGTTATTTCTAATTTAAAAAGTAATGTTTCCAAATTAGAAAGCTATGATTTTTTTACCATGGATGATGCCCAATTCATGCTAGATAGTCTAAGTATGTTTGTGTGAGGTTCCCCTTCGAATTTTGGATCAATCGGACTTCAAATGAAGAAGTTATGACCCAAGCAATGTAATATGCCCGTACTGAATTTTGCTTGGTCGATCCCATCAACCAAGGACCATCGACCAAGGCTGTTGCTAACAGCAACTTTTCTTAGTTTTACTCCGTTTTGACTCCAATCTTTTGGGAATTTGTTCTTGTGACCCATACATGTTTTGTCAAGCTTGTTTAGATGATTCTGGATCTGTTCTCTGATCTCTTATTTGAAGACTATAAGTTAGAATTTCGAGGTTAGTATTCCAACTCACAATATACACATTTACATGTCTTATTGTAATATGACATGAATGAATGACCTAGCTGCTGCTATTTCAATTCCTTTACATCATGATACTTCTGCAACTACAGTAGCATGTCCATATTGTTAATTACATATTAGAATTGATTATTGATTATGAGAATGTGATTTGGACTATGATGTGGATATGAATGTGAATGTGTTTTATATGGAATAATGATGTGATGTGAATGCCTAGGTCGTAGTTGTGGAATGGGGAATGCCCTATTGGCATTTCGGTCATTGGACACCAATGGAGGTGGTATGAGACGCTCTCCTATGGTGCCCCTTGAGTCTTTCCCTAACTACTGGTTGGCATACCTAGGATTGGTCTAGCAGTATTTGGCTAGGATACCCCTGTTATATTAGACCCGATTCGGAAGGGTATTGAGATCGAACGACCAATGGCAACAATGGGGATTAATGGGCGCTCAAGACTGGTAACCAACCCGTGAGAGGACATGAATCACATTGTGGGGGCCATTTATTGGTAGGGCTACAAATAGTAGACTTGGGCTCATGGGCACTCAAGACCAGTAGCCAACCTGTGAGAGGACATGAGAGCTTCCCGTCTATTATTTGTGGATGACTAATAGGGTTGACGAGTCCGTAGTCCAGGAGTACACTGACTCTAGTGAGAAGGATACCGAAAAGGATCACCGGGGGCAAGGAATGGACGTATCTAGACCTGAGTTGATATAACCAAGTAGATGACTTGCATTTGACTAGGCTTTTCCTTGACATGCGCCAATACTTAGACCAAACGATGATGTGAGAGAGCGGTGACCTAAACCCTAGCCATGGAATGTCCCGAGGGATGCCGGACCCATTACCAACCGATGATGAGTGATTGAGACCTTCCCAAAGAAGTATGGTGCTATGACTTAAAGCATGTGTGCCAATAGAGACCAACATACACACATAGAGTTAGAAGCATATTTGCATTCATTGTTTCATATCATTGTATATATGTTTGTTTGTGAGTGCATGTGAAGATGCTTAT
Organism: Hakea prostrata; assembly: GCF_041222555.1. Lineage (NCBI taxonomy): Eukaryota > Viridiplantae > Streptophyta > Magnoliopsida > Proteales > Proteaceae > Hakea > Hakea prostrata. The sequence goes on along the minus strand of NC_142607.1, from coordinate 23,636,795 downwards.
TGTGTTTGGATTACTTGCTAAGTTCTTTTAAGCTTACCCTTCGAGGGATTTGTTTTTAGAAGACATTACAGGAACGAAAGAAAACTCGTGCCCCAGCACGGAGAACCTTTCCATACATGGTACAGCTCTGGAAGTCCTTGGACAAGGTATTGACCAGTGAGGCAGCCAACACACAGATTTGGACTGCATTGATGGCTCCCATTGACGGCAGCTGGCATCATCTTATTTTCCGATGGGATCGTGTGCTAGATGCTTTCTGAAGCTTCAAGAGCATAACCCAAAGGTGAAGAAGTTGAAAACTGAAGAAGAAGAAGAAGAGCCGACTGAAGATTTTGATTAGACTTCTCTTGTTTCTTCTAAACTTTTCTTTTACTTGTATTAGCTTAGAGCTTGTCTTAGTTTTGATCTACCTTCTGCATATGTTGTGGAGTATATTTCCGCTATACTCTTATGTTGTCTTTTGATTTGGTATTATGGTATTCCGCACTCTGATATTCTTTAGTGATCCTTCTGAGATCCTTTCTTGACTTTTATTAATAAATTACTTGAATACAATGATTTGTTCTTGCTTTTGATTATGTTATTGTGCTAAATGGATATGATCGTTCCTAAACTTGATCTTCGGGGTTGTGGATCACACCTCCGGGTATTCTAGATTGGGTACCGGTTGGGTGGATGTGACATCAACAATCTAATCTGATTGTGTTAAGGCAACCAAAACATGTGTGTACTCACAAAGGTACAAGGAAAAGATAAAGATGCTATTCCTAGGCCTTTGGATCAAAAGCCTGCAGTTGCACTTGTTCCTGTTGGATTTAGCAATCCTGCTTGCTTCTACTGTAAGCAGCCTGGTCACTTTGCTCGTGATTGTCCGAAGAAGCCTGTTCAATAGTCTGCTCCTGTAGTGAAGAATACTCCTATCCCTCCTTCTGGAAGAGTGTTTAGTATTTCTGGTACTGAACAGGATGCGAATCATGAAGTGTTTACAGGTACTTTATTTGTTGCTTTTATTCCTGCATTTGTGTTATTTGATATGGGTGCTTCTCATTCTTTCATATCATCTGCATTCATAAAGAAGATTGATTTAGAACTTGAGAATTTATCTAGTTGTTTATCGATTTGTACTCCAACTGGACCTGTTGTGAAACTAGATAAAGGATTAGTTAAGTGTCCTATTTTGGTTGGTGAAAAGGATTTGGAAGCCAATTTGGTACTTTTGGATATGAAGGATTTTGATATCATTTTGGGTAATGATTGGTTGAATACCCATAATGCTGTAATTCTTTGTTCTTCAAAGAGAATTCAATTTCGGATTAGTGGAAGTTCAATGTTTGAATTCCAAGGCGAGAAAGGAAGAATCTGTAAGAAGACATTGTCTGCACTGATGCAAGTCTATGCATTAGTTGAAGGTTAAGGAAGGAAAGAAAGTAGAAGAAGTTGGCATTGTATGTGATTTCGCTGATGTCTTTCCTGAGGATCTGTCAGGTGTGCCACCTGATAGAGAAGTGAAATTTTCTATTGATTTAATCCCTGGTGCTGCCCCGGTATCTAAGGCTCCATATAGAATGGCTCCTATTGAGTTGGTTGAGTTACAAAAGCAGTTGAAAGAACTCTTGGATAGAAGTTTCATTCGACCTAGTGTTTCTCCTTGGGGAGCCCCAGTCTTGTTTGTTAAGAAGAAAGATGGTGGTATGCGTCTGTACATTGATTACCGTGAGTTGAACAAGTTGACCATTAAGAATAGATACCCGCTGCCCCGAATTGATGATCTTTTTGATCAGTTGAAGGGTGCAGCTGTGTTCTTGAAGATTTAAGGTCTAGATATCACCAGTTGAAAGTGAAGTCAAGTGATATTTTGAAGACGGCTTTTAGAACAAGGTATGGTCATTTTGAGTTTCGAGTTATGCCTTTCGGTTTGACTAATGCTCCTGCTGTGTTCATGGACCTCATGAACCGAGTCTTTCATGATGTGCTCGATAAGTTTGTGATAGTCTTCATTGACGATATCCTGATTTATTCGAAGAGTGAAGAAGAGCATGCAAGGCATCTAGATTTCACTTTGCGAAGACTTCGAGAAAAGAAGCTTTACGCTAAGTTTAGCAAGTGTGATTTCTTGCTTAAGAGTGTAGTATTCCTCGGCCATGTGGTTTCTGCTAAAGATATTCGTGTTGATCCCGAAAAGGTACAAGCAGTTGCTGATTGGGAAAGACCGAAGATTGTAACGGAAATAAGAAGTTTTCTTGGCTTGGCAGGCTACTACAGAAGGTTTATTGAGAATTTTTCTAGGTTGGCTGCTCCTATGACTAAGCTGACTATAAAGGAAGAGAAGTTTGTTTGGTCTGACGCATGTGAGAAGAATTTCCATGAATTGAAGGTTAGATTGACAAGTGCCCGGTTTTAACTATACCTGATAGTTCCGGTGGTTTAACAGTCTACACTGATGCGTCGAAGATTGGTTTGGGTTGTGTTTTGATGCAACATGGTAAGGTTGTAGCCTATGCCTCTCGGCAATTGAAGGATTATGAGCGGAATTACCCGACTCATGACTTAGAGCTTGCCGCAATTGTCTTCGCTTTGAAGATTTGGAGACATTACCTCTATGGTGAGAAGATCGCTATTTTCACGGATCATAAAAGTTTGAAGTACTTCTTTACCCAAAAGGAGTTAAACATGAGACAAAGAAGATGGTTGGAATTGGTCCCTGATTATGATTGTGATATTCAGTATCACCCTGGTAAAGCGAATGTGGTTGCTGATGCTCTTAGCAAGAAAAGTCAGAAGAAAGTATTGGACTTGAATGCTCTGAGTCAACCTCTGTTGTCCTCAACTTCGGATTTTGGTTTGGAAGTTGTCTCTGAAGGTTCGGAAGTTGTTTTGTCTGCTATGACGGCAAGATCCACCCTTAGAGACAGAATTGTTGCTTTGCAAGGTTCTGATCTGGATTTTAATGAGAAGATTGAGAAGATTTCTTCGAATCCTGATTCGGATTCTGACTTTGGTATATCTATGGATGGTGCCTTATTGTTTAGAGGAAGACTTTGTGTGCCTGTTGACGAAGGAATTAAGAAAGATATTTTGAAGGAAGCACACCAGTCGATCTTTACAATACACCCTGGAAGCACCAAGATGTATAAAGACTTAAGAGAACATTTTTGGTGGATTGGTTTGAAGGCCGATGTTGATGATTTTTTTGCCAAGTGCAAGACTTGCCAGCTCGTGAAAGCCGTTCATCAACCTCCATTTGGATTACTTCAGCCTCTTCCTATTCCTAGTTGGAAGTGGGAAGATATCTCTATGGACTTCGTGACTAGCTTACCTCGGATAGGTAAAGGTAATGACACTGTATGGGTAATTGTCGATAGGCTAACCAAATCAGCCCATTTCATTCCTCTGAAGATCACTCATACTTTGGATAAGCTAGCTCGGCTATATGTGCATAATGTAGTCCGTCTGCACGGTGTGCTTGTAAGTATTGTGTCTGATTGTGATTCTAGGTTCACCTCAAGGTTTTGGAACAGTTTGCAGAAAGCCTTGAGAACCCAATTGAACTTGAGTACAGCTCATCATCCACAGTCTGATGGACAATCTGAGCGGATGATTCAAACTTTGGAAGATATGCTTAGATCTTGTGTAGTGGATATGGGTGGAAATTGGGATGAACACTTAGCTTTGGTTGAGTTTGCCTATAACAACAGTTATCAAGCAACTATAGGCATGGCTCCATTCAAGGCTTTGTATTGTAACACTTGTAGGACACCCTTGTACTGGACTGAGACTAGTGAGAGAAAAGTCTTAGGCCCGGAGATGATTGAAGCTACAAGCGCAATGGTCGATATGATAAGAGAAAGGATTAAGTCTGCTCAGTGAAGAGAGAAATCCTATGCTGATAAGAGAAGGACCAATTTGGAATTTCAAATTGGAGAGAAGGTTTTCTTGAAGGTTTCACCTATGAAGGGTGTGATGAGATTCAATGTTAAAGGAAAGCTTAGCCCTCGGTACATTGGACCTTTTGAAATTTTGGAAAAGGTTGGACTTGTTGCGTATCGATTGGCATTACACAGTCTAAGTGAGCCTCATCTGCCTGATTGTCCTAGTCCCAATGGCATATCCCAGTGATCTAGTAAGCTCCACTGTATCCTCCAAACTAACCCCGAAGTGTCGGAAGATCAATGTCAGTAATCTCCCGAAGCAAAGGTTCCTCATACCAGGACGTTCCACCAGATCTATCATGACCTGCTGGATGATGTAGGACAGGTCTATCTGAAAGCCTGTGTAGATGCGATAGATGATTACGGCCTCCATCACTGAAACCTGATAGTGATGTCCGGCCTTTGGCATGATGTTTCGGCCCACGATGCGACCGATGATCCTAGCTGAATCTGTCATCTGTCCATTGCGTCTCGGAAGGAAGCACCCTATGTCATCCCAGAGTGTAGTATGGTACGTGGAGAATGTGTGCCAGATCCCTAGTAGAGAAGCAGATCTGTGTATCTCTGACCCTGCTCTCGATAATGAGTCTGAAAGGACTAGCCTCCTCGATGGATGTAAGGTTGCTAAAGAACAACCTCACTAGCTCAAGATAGACGGGTAAGTCTGCCGTGAAGAGATGAGTCCATGCCTGAATGTCGAATCGTTGTCGGATCCGGAAGACCCGAAGCTCTCGCAAGTGAAGAAGTCTCGCGTACTCTATCTTGCAGTACTCGAAGTAAGCCTCGTACAGGAACTCTGCCAGTGGTGTGTCGAAGAGATCGAGTCGGTTAACCTCTGCTCTAGGCTGAGCTGGAACTCTGCCTCTGCCTCGCCTAGCTCCAACTATCCTGGCTCTGCCTCGTCCACCTCTCTGCATGGTGTGATGTCTGTTGAAAAAGATGAGAGACATTGCATGTTAGTATTATTTCAAAAATTCTACTAGAAGGGCATTTTCGTACTTTTCATCAAAATTGGAAATTTGGGGAAAATGTAAATTGAGCATACTAGCATGTGCGCAATACTTGGAATTGCATGTCTATGAAGTTTATTTGAAGAAAATCGATCAAAATCTCAGTCTAAAGTTGAAAGTTCAGCAAGAAGGAATTTGAGGATTTTGCATTCTAGGTCATATTGGATTTTTGAAAATTTTGTAATTGGTAAGATCAAAGTACATGTTCATATTCTCAGTATCATTTTGAGTGTGTAGCAATTGATTTCGTGCGAAAACTCCAAGCGGTTTGAAAGAAATCGAAGTTTTTCTAAAGTTAACGATTTCAGTACGTAAAGCGATATAAGAAGTGCAAGATTGTTGTAGAACTTGTTGTTTACGCATAGTATTGTGCTAAAAACCTAGGGAACATGTTTCTAAGTGTTCCTAAGCATGATTCCTAGCATTAGACACAAGCAACACATGGTTTTTGAATAAATTTCAAGTTTGAGAAGATGAAAATGAGATGGGAATGAAGATTTACCTTGTGTGAAGTTGTTGAGTGTTGTAGTGTTGTTGTTGAAGCACCAAACTACTTGGAAAACACTTAGGAATGCCTTGGTACCTCTCCTCTAGAGTCCCCTCTCAAGTGTGCAAGGTTTGAAATGAGTTTGAATGGGTTTTTGGCACTTAAAACCTATTTTTCGCGTGCTGTGAGCTTTGGTCGACTGGGCACTCGACCAAGCACTCGACCAAAGGACCCAGTAGCCCCAAGTGCTGTTGGATTTTGGAAAAATGTGATTTTTGTCCTATGATTGATTGTTTGATGACTAAATGGATGTATTTAAGCATGATTTAAGATTCTTAATCATTTGGACTTGTGGATTATGTCGAAACTTCAAAATTCGTGTTTTTGACATTTCGGTTTTCACAGAATGGTTACGTTAAGAAGTGGTCGTGGTGAATCCAGTGGTCATGGAAGTGGTGAGATACCAATTGGTGGTCATGATCAGCAGACTAACACTGATGACCAAGGTACTCGTGATGTTCCCGGTGCTCCGAATGTCGGAAGTTTTCGTGATATTGCAAATATTATGGATAATATGATGCAGCAGCAAGCAGCTCAGTTCAACCAGATGTTGACCGGTGTCATGACTCTGCACAATGAGACTCGTGCTGGTGTCAATGGAAATCCTCATGCCGCAGTTCTGAATGCGGGTGGATTAGCTGGAACTCCTCATACTCGTTTGATGGAGAGTTTTCTGAAGATGCAAGTTCCTAACTTCATTGGAGTATCCAAAGATATCTTGTTTCCTAACAAGTGGCTGCGTGAGTTGGAAAAAGCTTTTTGTCATTTGCAATGTACGGAAGCCCAGAAGATTTTGTTTGCCGAGCAGAAGTTGCAACATGAAGCTGACGCTTGGTGGACTTCCACCCGGCCTGTTTTGGAAGGTTTACATGCTGGCGTTGTGTCGTGGGATTTGTTCAAGGAAGCTTTTTGCAAGAACTACTTTCCGGAAGCTGTGAAGGATGCGAAGGAAGCTGAGTTTATGGCTCTTACTCAAGGATCTTTGTCGGTGTTGGAATACCAACAGAAGTTTGAAGAGCTTCACTTCTTTGCTCCTGACTCTTTGAAGGTTGATATTGCCAAAGCGAAGAAATTTTTCAAGGGATTGCGACCTGCAATCAGGGCATATCTCACCATTCAGCCTATTGAAAGTTATTCCCAGGTGGTGCAGAATGCCAAGAAGCTGGAAGAAACGGAGAAAGAGAATGCTAGAGTGCAAAGACCCTAGCAGCCAAGGAATCCTGGATTTGTGGATCGAACTGATCGACGTTTTGTGAGACCTACGCCTTACCCTACTCCTATTTTCAGTCTAGGAGTGTAGGTCAGAGACCTGGATTTCAGCAACTAGGCCAGTCTGGTCAGTTTGGTGGGAATTGGTCGCCGTTGAACGTGAATGCTAGGCCCGTGAATGCTATTCCTAGGCCTTTGGATCAGAAGCCTGTAGTTGCACCTGTTTCTGTTGGACTTAGCAATCCTGTTTGCTTTTACTGTAAGCAGCCTGCTCACTTTGCTCGTGGTTGTCCAAAGAGGCCTGTTCAGCCGTCTGCTCCTGTAGTAAAGAATGCTCCTGTTCCTCCTTCTGGAAGAGTGTTTAGTATTTCTAGTACTGAACAGGGTGAGAATCATGAAGTGGTTACAGGTACTTTATTTTTTGCTTCTTTTCCTGCGTTTGTGTTATTTGATACGGGTGCATCTCATTCTTTCATATTGTCTGCATTTATCAAGAAGATTGATTTGGAACCTAAGATTTTATCTAGTTGTTTATCGATTTGTACTCCTACTGGACCTGTTGTGAAAATAGATAAAGGATTAGTTAAGTGTCCTGTTTTGGTTGATGGAAAGAATTTGGAAGCCAATTTGGTACTTTTGGATATGAAGGATTTTGATGTCATTTTGGGTATTGATTGGTTAACTACCCATAATGCTGTAATTTTGTGTTCTTCGAAGAGAATTCAATTTCGGATTAGTAGAAGTTCAATGTTTGAATTCCAAGGTGAGAAAGGAAGAATTTGTAAGAAGACGTTGTCTGCATTGATGCAAGTCTATGCATTAGTTGAGGTTCGCCATCTGAAGGAAAGTTTAAGAAAGGAAAGAAAGTAGAAGAAGTTGGCGTTGTATGTGACTTCGTTGATGTTTTTCCTGAAGATCTGTCGGGCTACCACCTGATAGAGAAGTGGAATTTTCTATTGATCTAATCCCTGGTGCTGCCCCAGTATCCAAGGCTCCATATAGAATGGCTCCCATTGAGTTGGTTGAGTTGCAAAAGCAGTTGAATGAACTCTTGGATAGAGGTTTCATCCGACCTAGTGTCTCGCCTTGGGGAGCTCCTGTCTTGTTTGTTAAGAAGAAGGACGGTAGTATGCGTCTGTGCATTGATTACCGTGAGTTGAACAAGTTGACCATTAAGAATAGATACCCGCTGCCCTGAATTGATGATCTCTTTGATCAGTTGAAGGGTGCAGCAGTGTTCTCGAAGATTGATTTAAGGTCTGGATATCACCAGTTGAAAGTGAAGTCAAGTGATATTTTCAAGACAGCTTTTAAAACAAGGTATGGTCATTTTGAGTTTCGAGTTATGCCTTTCAGATTGCCTAATGCTCCTGCGGTGTTCATGGATCCATGAATCGAGTCTTTCACGATGTGCTCGATAAGTTTGTGATAGTCTTCATTGACGATATCCTGATTTATTCAAAGAGTGAAGAAGAGCATGCAAGGCATCTAGATTTCACTTTGCGAAGACTAAAAGAAAAGAAGCTTTACGCTAAGTTTAGCAAGTGTGATTTCTGGTTCAAGAGTGTAGTATTCCTCGGCCATGTGGTTTCTACTGAAGGTATTCGTGTTGATCCCGAAAAGGTACAAGCAGTTACTGATTGGGAAAGACCGAAGGCTGTAACGGAAATAAGAAGTTTTCTCGGTTTGGCAGGCTACTACAGAAGGTTTATTGAGAATTTTTCTAGGTTGGCTGCTCCTATGACTAAGCTGACTAGAAAGGAAGAGAAGTTTGTTTGGTTTGACGCTTGTGAGAAGAATTTCCAAGAATTGAAGGTTAGATTGACAAGTGCTCCGGTTTTAACTATACCTGATAATTCCGGTGGTTTGACAATCTACACTGATGCGTCAAAGATTGGTTTGGGTTGCGTTCTGGTGCAACATGGTAAGGTCATAGCCTATGCTTCCCGGCAATTGAAGGATTATGAGCGGAATTACCCCACTCATGACTTAGAACTTGCCACTGTTGTCTTTTCTTTGAAGATTTGGAGACATTACCTTTATGGCGAGAAGATCGCTATTTTCATGGATCATAAAAGTTTGAAGTACTTCTTTACCCAAAAGGAGTTAAATATGAGACAAAGAAGATGGTTGGAATTGGTATCTGATTATGACTGTGACATTCAGTATCACCCTGGTAAAGCGAATGTGGTTGCGGATGCTCTTAGCAGGAAAAGTCAGAAGAAAGTACTGGACTTGAATGCTTTGAGTCAACCTCTGATGTCTTCAATTTCGAATTTTGGTTTGGAAGTTGTCCCTGAAGGTTCGGATGTTGTCTTGTCTGCTATGACGGCGAGATCCACCATTAGAGAGAATTGTTGCTCTGCAAGGTTCTGATTTGGATTTTAAGGAGAAGATCGAGAAGATTTCTTTGAATCCTGATTCGGATCCTGACTTTGGTATATCTATGGATGGTGCCTTATTGTTTAGAGGAAGACTTTGTGTGCCTACTGATGAAGGAATCAAGAAAGAAATTTTAAAGGAAGCACACCAGTCGATCTTCACGATACACCCTGGAAGCACCAAGATGTATAAAGACTTAAGGGAACATTTTTGCTGGATTGGTTTGAAGGCTGATGTTGATGATTTTGTTGCAAAGTGTGAGACTTGCCAGCGTGTGAAAGCCGTTCATCAACCTCCATCTGGATTACTTTAGTCTCTTCCTATTCCTAGTTGGAAGTGGGAAGATATCTCTATGGACTTTGTGACTAGCTTGCCTTGGACAAGTAAAGGCAATGACACTGTGTGGGTGATTGTTGATAGGTTGACCAAATCATCCCATTTCATCCCTATGAAGATCACTCATACTCTGGATAAGCTTGCTCGACTATATGTGGATAATGTAGTTCGTTTGCACGGTGTGCCTTTGAGTACAGCTCATCATCCACAGTTTGATGGACAATCTGAGCGGACGATTCAAACTTTGGAAGATATGCTTAGATCTTGTGTAGTGGATATGGGTGGAAATTGGGATGAACACTTAGCTTTGGTTGAATTTGCCTATAATAACAGTTATCAAGCAACTATAGGCATGGCTCCGTTTAAGGCTTTGTATGGTAACACATGTAGGACACCCTTGTACTAGACTGAGACTGGAGAGAGAAAAGTCTTAGGTCCGGAGATGATTGAAGCTACTAGCGCAATGGTAGATATGATAAGAGAAAGGATTAAGTCTGCTCAGTCAAGACAGAAATCTTATGCTGATAAGAGAAGGACCAATTTGGAATTTCAAGTTGGGGAGAAAGTTTTCTTGAAAGTTTCACCTATGAAGGGTGTGATGAGATTCAATGTTAAAGGAAAGCTTAGCCCTCATTACATTGGACCTTTTGAGATTTTGGAAAAAGTTGGATCTGTTGCTTATCGATTGGCATTACCTCCGTCTATTGCTGCTTTGCACAATGTGTTTCATGTTTCAATGCTTCGGAAATACATTGAGAATCCAGAACATATTCTACAGCAAGCCCCTGAAGGACTTAGTGTTGATCTGAACTATGATGAAGAGCCAGCTGAAATTTTGGATAAGAAGGATAAGCAATTGCGGAATCGCACCATCCCTTTGGTAAAGATTCGTTGGAAGAACCATACCCCTGAAGAAACTTCTTGGGAGAAAGAAGAAGATATGAAGGAGAAATTTCCTCAACATTTTGGAAGTTCAGGTACGCTCTCAATTTCGAGGACGAAATTTCTTTTAAGGGGGGGGGAGAATGTGAAACCCAGCCCTAACCTAACCCTGACCTTGACCCGGTAACCCGGTTGTTTTTAGGTCCGAAGACCCGGAGTAAAGAAAGAAGCCAACTATGGGCAATCTCAGTAGAAGACATGGTGTTTGACTCTGAACCCATGGATGTCACATCCACCCAGCCGGTACCCTATCTGGCATACCCGGGATGTGATTCACAGCCCCGAAGATCCATAGTTCAGGGACCACATAATCCACATCGACGATAATACAATCATGAACAGATAATAATCATAAACTAACAATGAATGATCATGGAATTCAGAAATAAGGTGTCAGACATAATTAGAGTGCGGAAATAAATATCAAATCAGATAAATTAAGAAGGCAGTGGGCGGAATCCACTCCTTCACCAAACGGAAGTGAGGTCAAAATTTAGTTAAGTACAAGTCTCAAGTTATAAAGGTAAGTTAAAGTTATTACAATTCTTCTAAGTATACTGTCACAAAAGAAGGGGTAACTACTCATAAGTCTCCTCCATAATAAATATATCTTCTTCAAAGTTGAGGACCATGGAGACCCAACATGACTGCTCCCATACAACTCCGGGGCTAACCCTGGTACGCCTGGTAATCTTCTTCGGTATGGTCACCGAAGTCTTCAACGTAGCCAGCCCTCCGGATGGTAGTATGAGGTATCTCGGGTCCGCCTCGGGGAGGGTGCCATCGGAGTAATCACCACGTAGAATAGCCTAACAAAATATTGCAACGAGAAAAGGAATGAGTTGAAAAGAACTCAAGCAAGGAAGTTATCCCACCACACATAAACCACAAGATAATCATAAAATGATGCAGATGATATGAGGCATATAATGCAATATGACTTTATTCTAAGTATGCTGGTCATCTATGGTAGACATGCTTTAAGTCATAGCACCATACTTCTTTAGGTAGTCTCAGTCACTCATCACCGGGGGGAAATTGGGTCCTGCATCCCTCTCGGACAAATCCATGGTTGGGGTTTCGGTCACCGCTCTCTACCCTTCACACTAGAGTCACGGATATTACTCACCGGACTCATCAACCCTATTGGTCATCCACAAATGGTAAATGGGAAGCTCTCACGTCCCTCTCACGGATCATTTCACCGGTCTTGAGTGCCCGTGAGCCCAAGTCTAGCCATTTGTAACCCTACCAATAAATGGCCCCTTTCGGGTAACCATAATGCAATTTATGTCCTCTCACGGAGTGGATACCGGTCTTGAGCGCCCACAAATCCACACTACTACCACGGGTTGTTCGGTCTCAATGCCCTTCCGAATCGGGTCTGATATGATAGGGACATCCTAGCCATATATCTAGACAAATCCTATGCATGTCATTCAATAACCCGGGAAAGCGTCAATGGACACCTTCGGAGAACATCCCATACTATTCCCTTCGATGTCCAAGGACATAAGCACCAGTAGGGTACCCCTCAATCCTAAGTTATACTTAAGCAATCACATGCCCAAGTTCATCATATCAGTTCACAAGATACAACGTCATAATAAACATTCAATTCATGACATTGACATAAGTCATCATATATTGAAATTGATAAACATGATAAAACATTGGAGTAATATAATGTAAACACAAATCTACTGTTAAAAGACATATGTAGCAAGTCTAACACGATAAGAATATGAAATAGAAACTATATTTACTAGGTTAGGAATACCAAGTCAAGATTTCCATATCCTAGGTAATTACATCGATAACTATCCTTACCTTGAATCGGAGAAGAGAATGGTCCAAGATCACAAGCAGTGGCCCAAATAGTCTTAAAGTCCTAAACAAGCATATATGAAAGGTTAGAGAAGAAATCAGAACAATCGGAGATCAAACGAATCAGAACTGGGCAAAAGTTGCTGACAACAACTCTATTGGTCGATACATTTGGTCGATAGTATCGACCAATAGTATCGACCAAATCAATTCCAGGACAGCAAGCTGGCTTTTCGGATTCTTGCCCAGATTTGGTCTTCCGGGTCTCGGATTGACATGAAACTTGGAGGATAGTCTAAGCACAACATGAGGACACTAATTATCAAGAAACTTTCATAATCCAATGGTCCATTTGGAAATCCCCAAATTGACATATTAAGGTTAAGAGTTGTAGACCATGGCATTGGCTATATCTCAATGCAAATTAGGGGAAAACATGGGGGATTAGGTAGGGAATCGTTTAGAAGTAACATGGAGCACATATGCAAGGTATAGATTAGGTTAATCATGAGCTTCATCTCAGTTTTGGTAAATAAAGCAAGTTGGTAAGCAATAAATCATGGAAATGTGTAGTCAATGATCATGAGGTGAATCAATCATAGTCATATCGGTGAAAACATCATTGTATGGGGTTTAGAAGGTTCATGGCAAGGTGTATGCAAGGTTGCAGCACCTTGGCCATGGTCCCAACAGTAAAATAGAGAAAAGATGAGTGAGAAAGTGATTAGGAGAGAGAGTCATACCTTTAAAGTGGAACAAGAAAGTAGGAATGAGTGGTTGGCAATGATTGATGAAGAAGATGCTTCACCACTACCAAGGAGGAGTTCTTGGGAGGCTCTCTCACGTTCCCGGATGTTAAAAACGCGAGAATAGGGCTCCAGTCTCGAGGAATAAATAAATAGAAAAGAATATTCCAAGAATCTTTAAATCTGGGCTCAACTAGACTTGTTGGTCGATACCTTTGGTCGATGGTATCGACCAATAGTATCGACCAAAACAATCTCTGCAGAAATTTTACAGAATAGTTCAGCAACTTTAGGTGCGGACTTGGAGGGCTATACAAGGTCAAATTGCATGGGGTTTTCTCCTACAGTTCACTCAAGAGGTCTAGTTTCAGGGAGTACCTTCGGATTATGCACAGGAGTCCGTTTGCTATTTCAACTGTCTCGCTCTTCATCAGTGCGCAGATTCTAACTTAGCACTGGTAATATGCTCAAGGAAGGAGCAGCATCATCAATGTCCATAAAATGGAATCCCGACATTACGTCATCAACCAGTAGGGCCCATAAGTCCCTCCTACCACCACTTCGGGTCTTTGGACCTACAAACATAACAACGACCGGGTCGGGTCAAGGTTAGGTAAAAGCTGGATTTTACAATGGATGTTGTTGATGGAGTTCCATACTTGGATGTCTATGTAGATTTGGAAAGGAAGCTGCAGTTGTCTGAAGATGAGATTAGTTGAAGGACTTGGAGTATTATCTGACTTGGTTTGAAGGTATTTCTTCACACTTGACATATTACTTGATGTGTATGCAAAAGCCCATTTTGATCCTCCAAATCCCTGATTATTCCTTACTGTCTGCCTTGGTCGACTGACTGGTCGAGTGGGCCACTCGACCAAAGGAAGGTGAAATCCGAGAAATTGTAATTTTAGGGTTTTTCACTCTTATTTAAACCCTACTTCGTATTTCTTTGTTACGGCTGCCTCCTAAACACTTTGTGAACGTGAGAACACCTCTCCGAAACTCTCTCTGGTGATTTCGATGATTCCTCTGCAGATCTGAAGCCTCTCTTCTCTGTTCTTACAATTCAAGGTTAGTATCTCTTCTGAATTATTAATTTTCTTTTATTGATCTTGTTCTTGATTGAGATCAGGAAGTTGATGCTGCATCCTTGCAACCATCCCTTCGTGATCTCCTTCGTTTCTTTGAGATCTATGATCATCATCATGATCTCAACCCTAGCCAAAGATTTTCTTGAAACCCTAACCCTAGTATGATCTTCTGGAAACTCTTGTTAACCTCCCATGCGAGGGAAACCTCATGGGCAATGTTTCCGTTAACCTAAATTAGTTTTTCTATGATTTTCTTATTGCTTTTGGCCAATTATTTATTTTTCTTTCATTCTGTGATCTTAACCTTTTTATGGAAACCATAAGGTTGAAACCCTAATTTCTTGGGTTAGATCAAGAACCCAAATTTTCTCCATGACTTGATATTTTTATCTTACTATATGATCCTAATATACCTTAGGAAGTTCCCCTTCGAATTTCAGATCAATCCGACTTCAAACGAGGAAGTTATGACCAAAGCAGTCTGTACAATTCCGTACTAACTTGCTTGGTCGACCCCTGGTCGAGTGGGGCACTCGACCAAGCACTCAACCAAAGGAGTCAGTAGCTTCGTTTATTGCCCGATTTGATTTGTTTACTCTCTGATCTTTTAGGCATCTTTCCTAATGTTGTATCTATGATTTTTAGGAGTCTATTTGCTAAGTTTGGAGTTGCTCTCTTTGATTTTTGGATCATATTCTTTGATAATCAGGTAAGGACAGTTGATTCCTTAACTACATAGGTTGCTTGTTCTCTGGTTTCTACTTTGTGAAACTATGATTTTACATATTGTTATTGTATTTTAATTCTGATCTCCTACTGTGAGAACAGTAGCACTTGTTTATGTTATCCTTTTTATTATTCATGTTATATGAGTTAATTATTACTGCTTAATCTGATTTTGCTTTTACATTCTCTTGTATATGATGAACTGTTGGTTGTGTATGTCATGACTGATCTGAGAATGTGTTTGCCTAGGTATGGTTTGGGATTGAGGAGTGTCCTTTTGACGCTTCTGTCCTTGGACATCGGAGGGAATAGTATGGGATGTTCTCCGAAGATGCCCATCGACGCTTTCCTGAATCAATGGATGTCATACCTAAAATTGTTTAGCAGTGTTTGGCTAAGATGACCCCTGTTATATCAGACCCGAATCGGAAGGGTATTGAGACCGAACGACCCGTGGTAGCGAATGTGATTCATGGGCGCTCAAGACAGGTAACCAACCCGTGAGAGGACGGGAATCATATTGTGGGGACCATTTATTGGAGGGTTGCATATGGCTAGACTTGGGCTCATGGGCGCTCAAGACCGGTAACCAACCAATTAGAGGACATGAGAGCTTCTTGTTTACCATATGTGGATAACCAATAGGGTTGATGAGTCCGTAGTCCGAGTTGGTCGGTGCCATAGGGAAAGTATCTGGATCTGACATGATATAACTGACTAGATGACTTGCATTGGGCTAGGCTTTTCCCTGACATGCGCCGGTACTTATGCCAAATTCTTGTGAGAGAGTGTGTTGACTTAACCCCTTACCATGGTTTGTCCTGAGGGATGCCCGGACCCACTGCCTACTGGAGCCGAGTGACTGACCTACCCAAAGTAGTATGGTGCTATGACTTAAAGCATGTCTACCATAGAGACCAGCATACATAAAGTTTAGATGCATTCATACTTTATCTGTTCCATATTGCATTGCATCATGTTATGTTTTGCCACATGTTATCTATGATGTTATGGATTAACTTGCCTTACTGAGTTTCTTCGAAACTCATTCCTTTTTGTACATTTTCTTGTTAGATTATCTTGCAGGTACAGAGTATTATGACGAGCAGTACAATGAAGCACAAGCCGATGAAGCGTATTCCACGCAAGGTGCTGGCGACGATCAAGCTTACTCTGATGATCCCTCGGCGGATCAAGCTGCGTACTACCTTTGAAGGCAGCGTAGAGTTAGAACAGATCCGTTGGATTGATGAAGTCCACACTTATGAAGACGTCATCTATAAACTTGAAGATTCATATTCTTAGTTTATTTATTAGTACATTGGTTTCAGTTGTATTTCATTTTAAACTTTCATTCTACGTTCCGCTATGTTTGTGAAGTGAGTTTCCGCCTCACTTTACTTATCTTGATATCTTTGGATATCTGGTATCTTTTCCGCACTCTGATTATATCATTTATTCTTTCTTGAGTTAAATATTTTGTTTATAATGTTTAAACCTTGATTATTTCTTGTTTATGATTATGTTATTGTATATGTGGGAGGATGATTTCCTCGATACTTGATCTTCGGGGCTGTGGATCACACTCCCGGGTATGCCAGTTAGGGTACTGGCTGGGGGGATGTGACACGGAGTAAAGGAAGAAGCCAAATATGGGCCATCTCAGTAGAAGACATGGTGTTTGACTCTGAACCCATGGATGTTGATGATGGAGTTCCATACTTGGAAGTCTGTGCAGATTTGGAAAGGAAGCTGCACCTGTCTAAAGATGAGATTAGTTGAAGGACTTGGAGTATTATCTGACTTGGTTTGAAGGTATTTCTACACACTAGATATGTCACTTGATGTGTGTGCAAAAGCCCATAAGGTTTAGAGCCCATTTGATCCTTCAATTCCCTGTTTGAACTTTACTGTTTGCCTTGGTCGACTGATTGGTCGACTGGACCACTCGACCAAGCACTCAACCAAAGGATTGTCAAGTCCGAGAAAATGTAATTTTAGGGTTTTTCACTTATATTTAAACCCTACTTAGTGTTTCTTTGCTACGGCTGCCTCCTAAACACTTTTTGAACGTGAGAAGACCTCTCCGAAACTCTCTCTGGTGATTTCGAAGACTCCTCTGCAGATCTGAAGGCTCTCATCTCTGTTCTGACAATTCAAGGTTAGTATCTCTTCTGAAATTTTAATTATTCTTTCTTCAATCTTGTTCTTGTTTGAGATCAGGAAGAAGATGCTGCATCCTTGCAACCATCTATTCCATGATCTCATTCTATTCTTTGAGATCTATGATCATCGTCATGATCTTAACCCTAGCAGAATAAATTTCTTGAAACCCTCACCTTATATGATCTTTCTAGAAACCTTTGGTGACCTCCCATGCGAGGGAAACCTCATGGGCAGTATTTATGTTAATCTAAACTTGGTTTTCTCTTATTTTCTTGTTATTTTCTTGATAGCAATCATTCCCTCTCATTCTGTGATCATAACCTTTTCATGAGAGCCATAAAGATTGAAACCCTAGTTTCTTGGGTTAAATCAAGAACCCATATTTTGACCATGATTTGATGTTTTTATCTTCCTATATGATTCTAATACATCCTAGGAAGTTCCCCTTCGAATTTCGGATCAATCCGACTCCAAACGAAGAAGTTATGACCAAATCAGTTTCAGCAATTCCGTCTTGGCTCGCTTGGTCGACTGGGCCAATCTACCAAGCACTCGACCAATGATGTCAGTAGCTTCGTTTTTTGCCCAATTTGATTCGTTTGCTCTCTGATCTTTTAGGTATCTTTCCTAATGTTGTATCTATGATTGTTGGGAGTTTATTTGCTAAGTTTGGAGTTGCTCTCTTTGATCTTTGGATTATCTTCGGCGATAATCAAGGTAAGGATAGTTATTTCATAATAACATAGATCGCATAATTGGTTGTGTATGTCATGACTGAATTATGATGAATTATTGGTTGTGTATGTCATGACTGATCTGAGAATGTGTTTGATTAAGTATGGTTTGGGATTGGGAAGTGTCCTTTTGACGCTTCTGTCCTTGGACATCAGAGGGAATAGTATGGGATGTTCTCCAAAGATGCCCATCGACGCTTTCCCGAATCATTGGTTGTCATACCTAGGGCTGTCTAGCAATTTTTGGCTAGGATGTCCCCGTTATATCAGACCCGAATTGGAAGGGTATTGAGACTGAACGACCCATGGTAGCAGTGTGATTCACGAGCGCTCAAGACCGGTAACCAACCCGTGAGAGGACGGGAATCATATTGTGGGGGCCATTTATTGGAGGCTTGCATATAGCTAGACTTGGGCTCATGGGCGCTTAAGACCGATAACCAATCCGTGAGAGGACATGAGAGCTTCCCGTTTACCATATGTGGATAACCAATAGGGTTGATGAGTCCATAGTCTGGGACTATTAGGACTCTAGTGTGAAGGATACCGGAAAGGATCGTTAGGGACGAGGAATGGAAGTATCTGGATCTGAGTTGATGTAACTGAGTAGATGACTTGCATTGGGCTAGGTTTTACCCTGACATGATCCAGTACTTAGACCAATGGTGATGTGAGAGAGCGGTGAGTTAACCCCTAGCCATGGATTGTCCCGAGGGATGAAGGACCCACTACCAACCGGAGCCGAGTGACTGACCTACCCAAAGAAGTATGGTGTTACGACTTAAAGCATGTCTGCCAATAGAGACCAGCATACATAGAGTTTAGATGCATACATACATTATTTGTTTCATACTGCATTGCATCTTGTTATGATTTGCTTTATGTTATTTATGCTGTTATGAGTTAACATGCCTTACTGAGTTTCTTTCGAAACTCATTCCTTTTTGTACAATGTTTTATTAGATTATTCTACAGTTCTTGACTACTATGAAGGACAGTACAAAAGCGCAAGCCGATGAAGCGTACTACACACAAGGTGTTGGCGACAATCAAGATTACTCTGATGATCCCTCAGGCAATCACATTGCGTACTACGATTAGAGGCAATGTAGAGTTGGAGCATCTCTGTTGGACTAACGAAGTCCACTATTTTGAAGATGTCATCTATAGGATAGAAGACTCTTAAGTTTAGTTTGTCTTTCTTATTTTCTTCTGTTTCAGTTGTTATTCCTTTTAGACTTACATACTACGTTCCGCTGTATCTGTGGAGTGAGTTTCCGCCTCTCTCTACTTCTTTTGATATCTTCGGATATCTGGCATCATTTTCCGCACTCTGATTATATTGATTATTCATTTCTTGATTTTAATATTTTGTTTGTAATATTTAAACCTTGATTATTTCCTATTTATGATTATGTTATTGTATATGTGGGAGGATGATTTCCTCGATACTTGATCTTCGGGGCTGTGGATCACACTCCCGGGTATGCCAGTTATGGTACCGGCTGGGGGGATGTGACAGATGGTACCTTCTTTGACTCAGTGCAATCACGAGCAAAGTGTCCCTTCTTTTGGCAGTTGTAGCACGTTATTTTGGACATGTCTTTCTTACCCCCACACTTTCCATGTTTCTGTTTGACCATTCCCTCCCTAGGTGCCAAGTTCCTGGTACCCTCATGATTCCCTTTTTTAAGTCCTTTGTGTTTGGGCCATTTGCCCTTACGTGCATTTGCCTGAGCAGCAAGAGCAGTTGTGTGGGTCGCCTCTAGACGCTCCTCTTCCATCTCAAGGTGTTGAGCTAGATCAGCATACATCTTGATGCTCTCAAGATGAGCAAGTACTTGTTTCATTAGTGCCCAGGAATCAGGTAAGGTCCTAATCAAGGCCTGGATCTGTTGCTCATTAAAAAGGTCATGCCCAACATCTTTTAGTTTGCGAAACATTTCCTTGACAATTTTGATGTTCTCAGTCATTTTATGCTTGGGGTTCATTCAGTACGTTTCAAACATGAGGATCATACCTCGAAGTCTAGTTGTGGATGTACCACCAAAAGCACGCTTCAGCTCGTCCCACATGGACTTAGCTGTAAGGAAAACCTCATATTCCCCTTGTAGGTTATCTTGCATGACACTTAGCATGAAAAATCACGCACTTCGGTCTTTCTTAACCCAAGCATCATATAGATCATTTTCTCTACGAGACTGGGTAGTCTCTCTTCCCAAGGGAGGATTGTTTAGTTCAGTCATTTCCGTGATAAGATGCTCTAGGCTATCTTGGTCATTAAGGTAGTACTGGACTTTCCATTGCCACTTCTCAAAGTTTTCATGACCGAGAAGTTTTTCACCCATGAGAAGGTCAGCGATCACGTTTTTAGAGGCCATCTAGACTACATTCAGAATGCGAAAAAAAGACAATTAGTATATTTTTCACCACTCATTGGATTTTTTTCCAAATTAATTATCCTTAATCCATATTGTGGTGTCAATCATCTAATACTGTTCAATGTCAAACCCCACCAAATATGTATTGAGAATAATTAATTTAAATTATTCCAATAAGTATACATCGGAGGAATGGACATCTCTTATTACATAATTGCACCATACATACGGGTGCGCATCGTCCCACCAAAGGAACCCAAAGTTTGGTACTTCTAATGACACATCGAGTCAGTACAAGATTGTGAGCACAGTGTGGTGGCAACCCTATTACATGGCTTCCAAAAAATAATTAAAATTACATCCCTTTAATTACATCTCAAAGAATCCTATTATAACACTACTAGGGTATACCATACTTTGCACCACTCTCAAATACTAACTCTAGCGTACATACATAAAATGTGTCATTATGGTAATACCAAAAAGGATCTCTTCCATGAATAAATAAAAAAATTTATGGTCTATTTTGGAAAAGATTGATTCTGCATCCACCTACTGGAGCGAATCAAAGGTCTAAACCGCCATAGGAGGGTTCCATTGCTAATTAAATTTTTTTGCATAATCATCATAGAAAATATGGCAGTAAAGCTAATGATCACAAAAATTGCACAAAAACAAAATTTTATGCAAAACATAGAAAGATGCAATCATAAATAACTCCAAGCTAATAACTTTTTAATTCAAAAACAAAATATGGTGCTAATAGAACTCCAATGGTTTGAGTTTGTGGTCAACAACTACAATGTCAAGGGTTTAAATCTCACTCTAGCAACAGTTTATACCTTTTTAAAACAAAATTAAAAAATTAGAAAACAGAAAAAACCATCACAAATAAATGTCATCTTTTTTTTTTTTTTTTAACTAAATAAAAAAACTCAAAAAGTCACATTATGGAAATGTGATGCCTTAACGTTCACGTGAAGGTCTAGAAATTTTTTGTTTCAAACGCCAAACAGATTGGGTAGAGGTCAAGCAATTGGTTAGGGATTCAATCTGATACTCATTATACTCATTAGTGTCAATGGACCCTATCAACCAACACCCATAAAACTAGCCGTTGCCGGCGACCCTAACCCCAACGTGGCTCGAATACCAATGTTAAACTAAATCATGAAAGGAAGAGTTCTAGTCTTTACCTTAGTGATTTTCTGCAATGAATCTAGACACTAGAGGTGCCTCTTTGCGTTCCACTTCCCTTCTTTCAGCTTGTGAACTCTATAGGTTTTTTCAATGCTTCCAAATCGGTGAACCATAATGATGGAGGTTCAGGATTAGCTTGGAGAATTCGTAGAGCATAGGAGAGTATTCTAAATCATGTGTTTTTTTGTTTGTTTTCCATCCCTCTATTTATCTTGTTTTCCCTCAACCCTAATTCCTTAATTAAGGTTTTCCTTAGATTCATCTTAGGGAGGGAATATTAGAGTCCTGTTTAGACTCAATTAAATAGAGGAGTAGTCATCTTAGACTACATAACCATCTTGCCGCCACCTATGGCGCAAATTGTAGTGGGACCACCCACTATTATTAACACATCTAACAGCCATTAAAAGGGCAAAACCTAGTAGCAAAGGCTTCCACACAGGTAGAGTCCCACCCCCCGGGGGGCGCAATTTGTTAATTTGGTTGTCTCATAATCGAGTGAATAGAATATGTATTTTCAAAACGCAGACCACAAACTCTTGGCTCCCAATACAATCCAAGGATCTTCCAGAAACCAAGATATGGCTGAGATGGATTGAGATCATGTCGAAACCAGGGATTTCTGGGGGTAAAACTCAAAATTTGAAGGGCTGTTCAAAACCACAAAAACTGGTCAAAACAATCGAAACTTGTTGAAGGTGGTCAAAACTAGTCGAAACTATTGAAATTGGTTAAAATTGGTCATAGCTAGGTATTATTGGCTGAAACTACCAAAGTCCAAAAATTTTAGTCTAAACTATGGAAATTTTTAAAATATTGTTGAAATTTGTCCAAACCAAAGACTCTTAAAACTAAACCATGGTTTTGTCTCTGCTACTTAGAAAACAATGAGTCAACCAAAATTCCTGCTCATCTTGGTTGAAATTTGAAGTTTGAACTATACAAACATGAACTTATCTAGCAGGTCCAAGTTGTCTCATACTAGGCTATTGCGTACAACTGGAACAACAAAAGGTTTGTTATGTCAAAGAATGAAATGCATTCAACATATCAAAAACATGATAGACAAGGCCTTCCTTGTTGAGGTCTGTAATACCATTCAGATCCCATGATGTAACAAGGATAAACTGTTGGGTTTGGGTGTATTGTATTCTATGGGTCCATGTAATTCTAGTTTGGATTGTATTTCTAATTGAAATAGGGTTTGGGTCAATTATTAATACTGGGGTAGAATTGTAATTACATTGGGATTAGGGTTTTTAGGTCTCCCTATAAATAGTCTTTGTGGGATAACCTATAGGCATCAATCTCTGTAGGAGATTGAGAGAATCAATCCCTGTAGGGGATTGGGAAACCCATCCTGAGGATAAGGATGAGGGCAACCAAAGGGTAGCACTTTGTGGGTGTGAGAGTGGTGTGTGGTTTCCTAAAAATAGTGGAACTTCTTTTCTCTCAGGTGGATGTAGGCAAGGTTTTGCCGAACCACGTTAAATCCCTCTTGTGTGTTTTGCTTGTGTTCTTCTCTATTCATAGTTGTGCATCCATTATCCCTAACATAAACTTGACCATACAGACTAATATTAGTATTGATAGAGACTGCTTTTTAAAAGTTGGGTGAAGGGCGAAGAGTAGAGACATATTCCTTTCACTAGTCTTACCCGTAGCATCAAAAACCCTCGATTTTCGGCTCTCTCTCATCTCGCTCTGCAAGTTTGGAAACGAAACCCTAGCGCCATTTTTGGAGGCTCTCTCTCCGCCTCTCTCCGTCTTACTCAAGGCTCTTCGCCTCTCTCTTTCTCTTTCTGCCTCTCTTCGCTGGAGGTTTTTTTGCCTCTCGCCACATCTCTCCATCCATAACCGCCTCTCTCCACCTCTGTCTCTTCCTCCTCTCCTCCACTTGCCGCTTCCTCTGCACTTTCCTCATCTCTTTTCTCTTTTCCTTCTCTTTTCTCTGTTTATTTTTTCTCTCTATTTCATAGCTTGAAGCTTCTGGTTTTGGAAAGAAAAAAAAAAGATGTTGGTTGATGCGAGCTTTGGTTGTCCTTTTCCGTGGTTCGGGTGTTTTTAGGCTAGATTTTGTTCGTCTACTACTGCTGGTGGTATCCGTGTTTGCGGCTTCGACAATGGCAGTTCTGAATCGAAATCCAGTACTCTTTGCTACAACAACCGAGTTTACACCTCTGTGGCATTTTTTGTCTCCGCCCTTGAGGCGTGTTCTGTGTTCACCCTTTAGAGGTTTTGTATCTCCGCCCTTGTGGCGTGTCTATGTCTGTATTGGTGTCCGCCTTTGTGGTATGTCTCTGCAGGCGTTGGTGGTGGATAGGTTTACCTTATCCATTGTGTTTTACTAGCTCTGTAGTTGCTACAATCAGTAGGATTTTTATTTGCGGCAGCAGCTGCTGCCTGCTGCCGCTGGCCAGGATAATGTCACGTGTAAAAATGCATATCTAATGGTTATAAATCAAAACTAAGGGTATGGGTATAAATACACAATATTTAAATTACACTTAACATCTTTTAATTTTTTAAATTTACATTTTTAAACCCACAATTCCATTCGTTGAAGGGAACGATGGCTGAGTTACGGAGAGGCATCTAGGGTTTGTCCCTGATTTTTCGAATGCCATTCTCTTGGTCAATGAAACTCACCAAGATCACATCCACAGCTTCCACTACTCTCTCCTGCATTGATGGCCTGCAAGAATCAAAGTAGCCTAGACGCAGCAAGAGGGATTGAGTATTTCCATTCTTATGTTGTTCTAGAGATAATCCATCGCGATATCAAACCCTCAAAACATCTTGCTTGATTCAACATGTTGCACCCACACTGCTCATTGTAGTAGCTGTGTTTTTCACTTTCAGTATTTGACTCTCCAGTGGATTGCAGTGTTGAAATTATTGTAGGCAACTGGCTCCAAAATGCAGGATTTTGTTGTTATTTTTTGCAAAACCTCACCGAGCAAGAAGAAAAGGGGAAAAGGAAAATAGAAGAACACAAGTGAATCTTTCCATATAACTGAAGTGACTTGATCAGTAAGCTAGCCATCATCTAAACAACCAAGCCGCAAAAATGGGTTCCTTGTTATCTGTAATCCTCTTCTTCTTCTTGGTTCTCATGTTTTTAGTTTCTTCAGCTACCTTAGGTTCAACTTATGAGAAATTCCTAAAATGTGTTACAGATTATTTTTCTGAATCGATTTATGAAATTGTCTATTCCCCTCAAAACTCACCCTTCTCTTTTTTTCTATCTTGAACTCCAATATACAGAACCTTAGATTCCTTTTGTATAAGAACCCAAAACCTCTCTTTATTCTCACATCTACTCATGAATCACAAATCCACGCAGCTGTTATTTGTTCTAAACAATATAATCTACAGATCAAAGTCAGGAGTGGTGGCCATGACTACGAAGGCTTAAGAATCGAATCGTGGATTTAAAAGTGAAAATTTGAAAAATAAAAGGTCTTAAGTGTAATTTAAATATTTTGTATTCACAATGATATCCACTTGTTTGATTTTAACCATTAGATATATATTTTTACACGTGGCAGTATCCTGGCAGCGGCAGCAGGCGTTGGTGGTGGATAGGTTTACCTTATTCATTGTGTTTTACTAGCTCTGTAGTTGCCACAATCAGTATTCTAAGGTTTATTGGGCTCAACCCATTCCTTAGTTTTTGTTTTTCTTCTTATGTTTAGTGTCTGTGTCTGTATTTTTTTTTCAAGGTTATGAATGAAATGTTGAACTTTTGGCCACAAAAAAAAAAAAAAAAAAGAGACTGGTATCATACAGATTACTAAAACAGATTCTATATGGGATGGGTTTTTTTTTTTTTTTTGTCATTTTGGTTTCATAAGTTTAGGCTTTCTGCCGTCAATATGATAAATTATAGTTGCATTATGGTGTTGTTTTGTATATATTATATGCATTTTTGTTTTATTATTATGTTGTCTGATTATTTATTTATATTTGTTGTTAGATGTAATTAATTAATTTAAAGGGAATTGCTCACCGTGTGGAGAGAAACGGTGGTATTTCTTTGCTGCCAGATATTTGTTTTTCTCGTCCATCGGTTGCTTGAAGAGCTCTGGAACCTCCAACTTTGTCTTGTCCGCTAGTGAAGGTCTAATTCCATGGTTTATCAGCTGCAGAACATTCCCCCCCACAAAAAATAAAAAATAAAAAATAAAAAAGAAGAAGAATGAAAAAGTGAAAAACACTTCATATCGGTGCTTCTCAAAAGTGTTATGTTTAGTATTCCTAATAGCCTATTGATTGCATCAAAATAGCATCAAAATAAATCAAGGAAAGGCTATGAGAACAGAAAAATAGCATCAAATTAGGACATTTTTCAATTGCAGACTGAAGGGTCTATTGTCCTCCTCACTAAAGAGGTGGAGATTACATTGGGTCTTTCTCATCCGTTGCTACCTGTAAATAGGGTATGGAATAGGGGTTGAAGGACATGAGAATCACTCAAGTTTTGAGCCATTGAGTGTACAATCCAAGCTCTAAGAGATGTCGGTTGCAAATCTCAAAGCATTGTGAGTGTCCAAAAGTGAGGAGCAATGAGGATATATTCTTCTAGAGTTAAGAGTGTGAAGTGAGAGAGGGTGTATTATGATATTTGGTTTTGGATATGGGGTTGGGTTTGATTCTAAATTCAAGCACCGTATAGTTATGTCTATCCATTCTCATAGTAAAAAAGTTTTATTACACCTATGGATTTAGGCATAGTATAACCGCACAAAGAATCATGTTCGTGACTTTGTGGTTATTATGTTTGCATAATGTCACATCTTACATACCTGAATCCCACATCAGGACCATTCACAAATATGGCTTTTGTATTGTTATGTTTTTCGTCAATCTTTTATAGGAGTTTTAAGGTAGATCAAATATCGGCACTTTGCCCAAAAGGTTTATATAGAGTCAAGTTGATGTGATCACTCGTAAAAGATGTCAAGAGAAGCAACTAGATAATATAGAAATCCAAGATGGACTTTTGCTATTTTGCAAAGACTTGGGTGTTGTCACAAGATGTTTAATGTCAAAGTTGGAAAAATGACTAGCAAATTGGAAGGTCTTAAACCGGAAGGCAATCTGCTCTATTTGCCAATGGTTAGGTGATTTTACCTACCATTTTGTTTCCAAACAAAACTTGACACATTCACCATGGGAAAAGCTTAAAGGCTTAAGGCTTATAGGTGAGAAAATTTGCCTACGACAAGGCATTTCTCATTTAAAAACTAGTAAATCCCAAATGCACTGAAGGTAGCTTTGAGGCAAAACACCTAAATGAGGTACAAATTATAGTTAATCAAACTTTTTTCTATGAAAATGACACATAATGATGCATTGCAGGCTTTATCATGCACAAAACAAACCTGAATAATAGAGTTCTAGAGAATTTTCAGTCACTCATTTTGTAAAACTGGAGGGGAATAGGTAGAGAGGCGCATATTGGGTATAACCGTGACTCTCTATGTATATGTAAATCTATGCGTAGATACATCTCTACATGGCCAAATTGCACTATTAGATTGTTCGGCCACATGATCTTGATTGTCCGGATTGAAAGACCATATGGATCGTTATCAATCCTCGTAATGACTAGGTTATCAAAGTTAAACTCGAATTTTAACTCGGTTTTTTATGTGTGACTAAATAAACACACATTCCTAAAACAAAATAAAGGAAAAATCACTTAATTATTTATTTCCATGAAACGAAACAATTATGTTAAATTGTATTACAACACCTCACAAAGGAACATGTAGACATATAACTGCTGTGAACTAGTAAGCATGTCAAGCCACCAGGTCATGTCTTCTCAACACAAGCCCTCTGCCTCCATTACGAAACTCAAAAAATGTGTCATTCAAGATTGCTGCCAAAGTACGTCGAAGCTAGTCAATCTTCGAACTGAGTACAAGAATTTGAGGCACACAAAATCAATGATTCAAAATTAATGTTCTGCATTTCCCAGTGACCATGCCACGCAAAACAACTGTTACAGTAAACGTCAATCTGTTAACACGACAAACTTTAATAAGTAGAGGCAATACGAAAATCATTGTCTGAAAATCAAGTGCCATGGAACCACAGCTTATCTCTATTAAATTTAAGGAGTTTTAGAGAAAAGAATTGAAATACCACAACTTAATACCTGAAAGGAAAGAAGACGAGGATGGAAGCATACATCAAGACAGGTGATATACCTAAGCCGCTATGCTGTGGATGATGCAATACGGATGACCACAGGTGTAAGACTGATGACATCCACCAACATAAAGTTGCTTGGGATCAAAACCATCGTCCATTGAGAAATAGGTTTTTCCCAAAAATTGGCACTATTGAAGGATCAGACCAATGTTTTTCTCAATCTCCAAAGTCTTCTCATGAGCTCTTAAATTATTCCCTCCCCACTTTGTTCATATATTGATCCATTATACAATCATGGTTTTCCCAATAGTCAAAACAGCCTCATAAGAAGACCCAAAAAGATCCATTTCCAACACTTCGGCTGTGGCTCTGAAAGTCTTGCACCCCAAACCTCCCACGACCTTACCTCACATTAGACTTCCCAAGCTAGATCACATGCCTACAGATTATAAGACAAACTAATAACTCATCATCAAATCATGAATCACATGTATTGGGATTCAATGTGTTCTTTGCAACGATCTTAGGTGTACCTTAGGAAATGAGTCTCATTGATTTTGATGCCCTGAAAATATGTTATTTGAAGAATGAAAGAAGCTATAGTAGCCACTTCAGTTCATCAAAATCATATCCAGAGATGTATAATATATTTGCCCCATGCCGAAAGGAGAAGCTGGACATGGCCTCAAGTGAGCAACTTTGCAGATACATGAAGATCTTACGTCATATAGGTAGTGAGCTTGCTCTCTAGAATTTAGCAACCAAACACAATGTCCTGTTCATGAAAAAAAAGACCCAGCAAATGGAAATCAAATTCAACAATATTTTTGGATAGCCATCAAGATACAATGTAGAAGAAAAGATTGGTTACTCGATCCTGCTCCATCGTTTGTTTAGACCACACACCAAAGAAAAGCCTCCCTATTCCTGTCTGCTGCTATACACGAGCTCCCAGTCCTATCAGCACCCTAAAAACCAACAAATGGAACAAATACAAGTCAAAAGTAAGTCATTCAAATAATAAGAGCATGGCTTTGAACGCTAGTGTTACCTCAAGTAGCTACTTGGGATCACAAAAACTGGGTAAAGAAAAACAAATACTTAATTCATTATGCCATCCAGCAGACCAACTATGTACATCACACTAAGAAAATTGTGCAGGGATGCTCTAATCCATATATAGACACGCATGTAATTACAGGTGACACACTTGGGCAGTTGAGAACCTGGCCATGGATTCAAAAATTGTTGCTAGGATCAAGCAAGTCCCACTAAAGATAACTGCGAAAATGGAAGTCCGCAAATACTGAGCTTTGTATCCATGAGTTGTCTTCTCTTCTATTTAATGTCAGCATTAAATTACAAATAATATGTTTTTGTTCACGTTGAAAATATGATCAAGAACACTAAATCCAGCCAAAGAACCAAGGGGACAATGCGTTTCATTAGATAATGGACTTTTATTGGTGGTGAAATGATACCATCATAAAAAGAGATTTCTTGAAAGACAAACATTTGTGATCTGTATTCCAGCTTGATGTCCCAGCACAAGTTGCGTCCACAAATCTAGTTTGGACTACATTAAACAGATTTCTTCATTTTGTTCTTCAATAACCTTCAAAGCTCTTACCTAACTCTCCAGTTCGACATTCTTCAACATAAAGGCAACACCTTTTCTACTTGGATGTCGTTTTAGATTCTTCAAACATACTCTGATTCTTGCATACCCAGCATGATTATCATCTCACATTACCTGGGTGAAGATCTCCACATGCACCACCTTATCTGTTTGTGTTTCCTCGCATTTCTTATTGAGGTTTAACCTCTGTTTGTAAGTCATATTAAAACTAGCGAGTGTCGGAAAGATCAAAGATTGCTGAAAATTTAAATTCTATAATCTGAGATATGAGATATGAAAACTAAGAGAAATTATGTTTTGGATATTTGCCATGTGTTTCTTAACTTAATTCTAAATTTATTGTACTAATTCAACAACCAAAGATTTAAAAAGAGGGGGCAAAAAATTGTGACTTCAATTCTGATGTTGATTTCTTGGATCATAAACAAGAAGGGAAGATCTAAGCAAAAGCTAATCATTCTTCACACTACCACTACGATGCTCAAGCCACCTTAACAGAGGATGATATGCTAGACAGAGTCCTTGATTTCATATTGACTATTTAGTTTGCTTGTCTCTGCCTGTTTTTGTTTCTGCTTATGACAATGTTAAAGGTGGTCATGTAATCCGATTTTTGGGTTGTTTCAGTCTCCCTTGGATTATATCATATTCTTCTTTTGTAATAAAATTCATTGCTGATATCTAGCAAAACAAACAGTGTATTCTTAGTTCAGCAAGAGCCAGATGCACGGAAGACCAAAGTTCCTCTTGGTTTCAGTCTTTCATCAGGAAGAGGTATCCACCCAGAGATTCTTAAATTACATATCTATTTGGTTGATACTGATTCAAGTGAAGGGAGTTAAAAAAGACAAAAAGTGAAATAAAATCCCTCTTTTCCTTACGTAATTAATTCAAACTAAATCTCCCCTATTGAAAGGTTCCGCTACTTTGTCATTCGACTTTATTTTATGAATGAAGATTTGCTATTGCATAACTTCTATCCGGATTGAGCTACATCCTTCTTATAGAGGCAGAAAAGCAAATATGTTTACAAATCTATCAGAACCATTATCATACGAATTAGCGGCTGAACTTGAATACTAATTGAAATTTAAGAGAGACTACTAGGAAAATTGATGAATGAAACCATTAAAACTTGAGACCTAAAGAACTAGGAAGATATTTGTCAATAAATTGTGATCAACAAGGTATATTAGGATTAGGTAAGTACACTATTTGCAAGATACCTTGCCCATTTGTCCTGGAGGACTAATGGACAACTAACAGCAGTAGACTCGACACACCGTCTACGGTGGTGGTACTTCTGTCGTGACTTTTTAAATTTCAAAGGATTGGTGGGCAGCTTTTAGCATAGTAGGAAGCTTGAGGAGTGATGCTTTGTTCATGGTAGCGAATCTCTGGCAATATTCTCACTACGTTGATTTGCATTCTCCTCTTCATCTTATTCTGCATTTCATTGCAGAGTAACTGCCCTGTAGAGCAGCAGTCCTTAAAGCTCTATGAATGGATTGAAACTGTAACCCAGGAAATGGAAGGGGATAGTGTATGGGAAGAAAGATTAGGGGAAATGCCTTCCATTCGTTTACGGTTTTTTCTTCTACTTTTCAGGATAATGTTTCCATGATAATGCAACAAAAACCATGTACTGAGAAGCAGAGTAAAGAGCATCTCACCCACTCGACTAACTAAAGATAGACAAAGATATCCTTGATTTTTAAGTTCTGATACACTCTGCCTGTGAGGTGTTGAGCTTGATTGCAGAGAAAAACACAGGTAGGGTTTCCACTTAGGCCTGGAGTTTTTCTTGGAAGAGGAGAAGATATATTTTTCTCCATGGCTTGCACTTAAGGGATGTGGAGACGAAACCTGGAAGTGAATTTATATAGACACACAAAGGCCGAACAGAAAAATTTAGTTGTTGCACAAAACACTGCTATCTATTCAAAAGAAAATCTAATAACACCTCACTTGACCTATTAAGCTGGAAAAAAGCATTGAATAACTGTAGTATGACTGACCAAGACTCTCATTTATGCCATAGATGTAAAGAAATGAAATCCATGTCTCACCTACTCCAAGTTGGTCCCCGCAATTCCTTCTAGCTACAGCATGAGATTGTCTTGAGCATTAGGTACAGATGACATCTCTTATTTGATTTGAACAACATCCCCCCCCCCCTTTTTTTCCTTTCATAAAGCATATAAAAAATCCAGTCATATATTGGAACTTTAAAAAAATGTGTAGAAAGACTAATGATTCAAATTTAGGTTGTCTAAACTAGTTATCAGACTGGCTTCAGTATAATTTGATTGGACCCCTTGACAGAAAATTCGTAAAATAAGATGTAAAAACCATGTGTAACAGTGATACCATTAGTTATTCAGGTAAACCTGACTTGCAAACAAAGAGGAAAAGCAAAATGTTCGACCAACCAAGGGAAATTGGAAAATCAGAACTCTTTTTAACTACTCTGAAGTCTGAACAGAAAATAAGAACTAATGGTTATGATATTCAAATCTAATGCTACCATGTACTGGTTTTCTACAGTTATTCTTCATGACCTGTTCACCTCTTGCAAGTAATTCTTGTAGTAACTCTGGTCATGAGAAACGGTTGAGTTTCCTGAGCAACATTCAAATGCAACAATTCACAAAAGTATCATTGAAATTTTGGTGTTTTATCATGATCCCTACAAATCAAATAAACCTGTTATGATTTTTACTCCACAGGTCCCAAATTGCAGCCGATGCTGCATTGCATTTACAATTCTGGGTTACAACTCCAAAAAGTAATATCTTTGTCTCTATTGTGGAAACGGAATGATATTAGTATTACTTTGAAATATGATGATGCTTGAACCCTGAGACTGGGAACTGGAAAAAAAAAGGGGGGGGGGAGAGAGAGAGAGAGAGAGAGAGAGAGAACTGTGGAATTCATGGATCAACTTGGAGCATCAAAGGTTAAAGTATTAGTTAGAAATCATACCATTCTCTCCCCTGACGAATTTCTTACAGAAACCATCATTCTTAATATGTGTGTGTACAATCAAAAGCTCAAACTGAGAGGGAGGCACTGCATCTGGGTTCTCCATATGCTAATAAAAAAGTTTTCATATATTCAAATTTGAAGTTGGCCAATTGAGAGGTCACAATATAAACAAAAAAGGTTTATATCTAGATTATTATATGCTTCCACCCTCCTCCATATTACCTTTCTCTCTTTTATGTACAAAGCTTCTCTTCCCTGTTCTGTGGCCCATTTTCTGATTTGACCTATTCTTCTTGTTTCTATTGAATATCACCTCAAATATATGAAATAGAAGGATATAAGTCCAATCAGATAATGTGAAACAAGGTCCTGCAATTTTCTCATACTAAGTTAACCCTATCAAAAGTAATAAAACTATGGCCTTAGGCCCTTAGCATGTACTCACAAGAACTTGCTTAATCAAGATGAAAATGAAGCATAACACAAAACCTCATTGTGCTATTGCTAAAAATATGGTAGCTTTGTGGTAGCTCTAACAGTGCTATATATCTCTGAGTTGTGTCGAGAACTTGATTTGGAAGCAAAGACAGCTGCAACAGAAGTAAGGAACATGAAGCGGATGATATACATAAAAAGAACTCCAGAATATATAACTCAATCCACAAAATAGCTTATATGCATCTTTTTAACAAAGTAGGATATGAAACATACTGTTAAACAGAAATAGCCTATCTATTATTTTTTCACTAATAAATCTAATTATGTTGGGTAAGAAAGAAACCATATCTTGATTCTGAAGCATTCAAGAATAATTATGCATGAGCCAACAAATAAATCAAGCATTCATGCGCATGCATGTTGCCAAACAAAGTGCTCTAGTTGATAAAAACATGACTATACTTGTTCAGAAGTTCATTGAAGACCAAAATTTCCCAAAATTAGCCAAAAGTAATAAACCTGAATGCACATCATTGTGGATCTGGTATCAATAACCATTCATTTAAATAATAGGAGGTGAAACATTTACTATTGCATATTACTTTTGATTAACTTGCAAGCTATACCTTGGAGTAATCTTGCATGGAGGTGTCTTCTAGAAATGGGCATTTGCCAGTCGACCAACAAGCAAAAGGGAGGTGATCTAATGACCCTACAACTTTGCACTGACCACTTTCTCCTTGGTGCTTTTTCCAAATCAAAACAATTCAATGATCTGGAATAACGAAGATCAAATAATATCAGATTTTCTTTTTTCAGGAAATAAGGATTTATTAATGCTAAGAAATAGGAGAGAGAGTGAAAAAAAAATCTCCGACATTTTATAATCTAATGGAGCCTTAATAACAGAAAACAGCAAAGGCTCCCAAAAAGGAAAAGCCATGTCATGCGAAAAATGAAGGGCTATTGAATTTGAAAAATAAATTAAAAAAGTCCATGAATTATACACAAAAATGGATCCTTGATTATGGACCATAACCAAGATTAACTGGTACAAATTGTGTTTTATTTTTTCAGTAAATATGAATTTAAATGCCGAGGATCTACCTCTTCATAAAATTTTGACACAACAAGAAGAGGACATCTAGGAAAACCAGACCCAATTTTAAATTTAACACCCCCCCCCCCCCCAAAAAAAAAAAAAAAAAAAAAAAAGAAACGAAACAAACAAATCAGATGAAGAGGGAAGCATACCTTGAAAATGTTTGTCATGGACAAAGAAATGCCACCATTTTGGCAGGTCCGATGAAGCTAGTTGTAATTTTGTGCAACCACCATCAGCCAAGAGTTGTACTAGACCAGCATCGGTTAGTTCCCAGTAGGACACACCATTTAGCTTACTCAAGTCGGACTTTGTAAGATTCGGTACTTTTTCCAAGGATATGCACCCCCTAACATCCAAGGACTTCAAAGATTTCAATGCATTGTTTCCAGCTCGAATCTCATTTAGCTTTTTGCAGTCCTTAGCATCTAGGGTTTCCAAGCTTTTCAAGTCTGACAGGTCAGGTAATCTTTCCAAAGACTCGCACCCACTTATATCCAAACACTCTAAGCCTTTAAATGTGTCAACACCCTGAATCTCGCTTAGAATCTTAAAGCCTTTAATCCTTATTCCAGATAGGCTTTTGCAGTTTGACAGGTCTGGCAATCTTTCCAAGGACTCCAACCCAATAATATTGAAATACCTTAAGAACTCCAGTCTGTCAACACCATGAACCTCGGTTAGATTCATCAACCCTTCGATCTTCAGATTCCTCAGGTTTTTTGGCAGTTCAGGCAATCTTTCCAAGGATTCACAGCCACTAACATTCAATTCGTTTAGGATTTCCAACATGCTAACACCAGGAATCTGGGTCAGATTCTCGCAGCCTTCAATCAATAGATACTTCAAGTTTCTCAAGTTTGAGAGATCAGGCAATCTTTCCAAGGATGCGCACCCACTAATTTTCAATCTCTCTAGGATTTGCAATAAGCTAACTCCAGGAATCTGGGTCAGATTCTTACATCCTTGAATCTTGAGTACTTTCAAATTTCTCAAGTCTGACAGATCAGACAACCTTTCCAAGGATTCGCAGCCACTAATATTCAATTCCACTAAAATTTCCCCCGTGCCAACACCAGGAATCTGGATCAAATTTTTACAGCCCTGAATTGTGAGAATTCTCAAGTTTCTCAAGTTTGACAGATCAAGCAATCTTTCCGAGGATTCGCAACCACAAATATTCAATTCCTCTAGGATTAGCAACCTATCAATCCCATGAATCTCCATTAGATTCTTGCAGCGCATAATGTGTAGATGAGTCAAGTTGTTTAAATTTGACAGATCTGGTAAACTCTGAATCGCCACGCAATCTGTTATTCCCAATGTTTGCAAGGAAACCAATCTGTCAAGGCCTGGAATCTGGATTAAGCTTTCCCAGTAATTCACACTTTCTGATTTTGACAAACGATTTCCGATATATAGTTCCCTCAATTGAATACAATTTGAAAGATCAGGCAATATTTTGATCGAGTAGCAACAGTCACTGATTCGTAAACAGCTCAGCTTGCTCAGGGTTGAGATATCTGGTAATGTTTCAAATGATCTAGCGCCCTCAATACCTAACTTATTTAAGGATTTGCATTCCTCAAAACCCTTAATCTCCGATAGCTCCGGACAGTCTCGGATTTCTAGTTCCAACAGCTTCTTCGAATCTTGCAGATTTAGTATTTTTCTCAGTGACTGGAAATGCCATATCTGCAACTTCTCCAGAGAGTCCCAACCCTTGCCTTCAACAATAGATATGGACTGATTCCCAACCAACAAAATACTTGTGAGATTTTTTGAGCCCTCCAGTCTTGGTAAATTTTTCAATGCATTGCAAGATTGAATGTTCAACTCCTCTAGGGAGTCCAATCTCTCGTCAACCCCTTCAATTTCAATTTCTTCAAGGCTTCGGCAACCCATAAGACGTAATTCTCTTAAGTTTCTCAAGCATGTAGTACTTGATAGTTTTGCCAATGAACCACAGTTCCAAATACAAAAGGTAACCAGACTCAAGGGAAGAGCTGAGATGTAACGAAGTGAAGGGCAAAACCAAATACGAAGTTTGGTCAAACCTGAATAGCTGCTGCCAAAACCCAGGTTGATCAAATGTCGGCATGATTCTAAAGAGAGACTGCTAAGAGAAGTCAATTGAAGATCCACTATGTTGGAGCAATTAGATAAACCAAATTTTCTTATAGAATTCAACTGAGAAATTTCACCTGCAAGATCCATTACAGTCTCATCAGAACCTAATGTAAGTTCTGTCAACGATATCATGTGCTCCCATTTTTCCGGTAACTTCTTTAGATTGTAACATCCTTTTAAAAGGAGTTTCTGAAGAGAAGTCAATTTACAAATTTCACTTGGGAGATCTACTAGACTAGTACAGCATTCTAAATCAATTTCTGTCAAGGATACCATGTGGTCCAATTTCTCTGGTAACTTCTTTAGTTTTTCACACCGCGCTAAAATGAGTTTTTGGAGCGAAGACAACTGACAAATTTCAGTTGGGAGATCTACTAGACTCTTGCACCATTCTAAATCAAGTTCCATCAATGATATCATTTGGCCAAATTTCTCAGGCAACTTCTTTAGTTCTTTACACCAACTTAAATTGAGTTTTTGAAGCAAAGTCAACTGACAAATTCCAGTTGGGAGATCCACTAGACTTTGGCACGATCCTAAATCAAGTTCCATTAAGGATATCATTTGGCCAAAATTCTCTGGCAACTTCTTTAGACTTTTGCATCCATTTAATTTGAGTTTTTGGAGAGAAGTCAACTGACAAATTCCAGTTGGGAGATCCACTAGACTCTCGCAGAATCCTAAATCAAGTTCCATCAAGGATATCATTTGGCCAAATTTCTCTGGCAACTTCTTTAAACTTTCACATCCTTGTAAGTTGAATTTTTGGAGAGAAGTCAACTGATAAATTTCAGTTGGGAGATCTGTTAGACTTTTGCACCTTCCTAACTCAAGTTCCGTCAAGGATATCATTTGGCCAAATTTCTCCGGTAACTTCTTTAAACTTTCGCATCGATATAAATTGAGTTTTTGGAGAGAACTCAACTTACCAATGTCACTCGGAAGTTCCTCCACCCTCTTGCAACCATCCATGTTTAACATAACTAAGTTTGTGAGACAGAAAATGGATGGATCAATCTCTCGCAAATATTTGCAGTCATTAAGAAGCAAAACCGCCAAGAGTCGATTTGCTGAAACATCAGGAACACGAGATAGTTGCCAACAAGATGTCAGATCTAGAACCCTTAGATCTTTTGCCATCTACAAAGCAAGAAAAGACATATTGT
Organism: Hakea prostrata; assembly: GCF_041222555.1. Lineage (NCBI taxonomy): Eukaryota > Viridiplantae > Streptophyta > Magnoliopsida > Proteales > Proteaceae > Hakea > Hakea prostrata. Next base: position 23,599,941 of record NC_142607.1, on the reverse strand, counting down.
AACTTACCTATCTAATTTAAGAAGCATCACATCAAAAGATTTAAGCTTTTGAAGTTAACAAATTAACAAATCAAATAAATGAGAGAAGTTCGACTAGACCTTGATGTATTTCCAACCCATCCAATTATGTGTGATCTTACTGTGTGATAGATCAAGAACTACTAGTTTCCATGGATGGAAATTGAGTTTGCCACATTGGTCAGAACATCCTTTCCAACTAAGCCATCTTAGTTCTGAAAAAGAATGAATGAAGTCCCAAGAAAATTGTGCATAATCAATCCGGAGTAGTCTTAGTCTTGTCATTGCAGTAAAACCTTCACTCATCAAACCTTCACCCGTTAATATACTTCTAAAATCAATACTAAGTCCTTTAACACTACTTGATCCCTGGAGGAAAAAAAATGAAGGAAAATTAAATAAAGATAACCTCAATTAAGTTCCCATAAATAAAAAATAACATATGTATCTTCAATACATACCGCTTGTGTCATGAGTATTTCCAGCACATCCTCTTGAGACCATATTCTAGTACGCTTCCCAGGTTCATCATTGTTCTCTTGCCGAACAATTTCCCTTCCAAGATCCCGAAGCAGGTCATGCATCCCTAACACACCTTTTCCATTAATCGTTACCATAGACCTTACACAAAGAGCATCAAGCCCTGATTCAGGAAAAAGACCACAACCATCCCATATGTAACACACAATATCTCTATGCATTCCAATGAAAAAACAAGCAATATCGAGAAACATCTGCTTTTCTGCATCTTTTAATGCATGGTAACTTATTTTCAACCTTTTTATGACGTCATCATGGGGAACGTTTTGCAACTCCCTTAACATGTCTTTCCATACTGGTTTTTTCTTCAAGTATAAAGATGAACCTGTAACTTGAAGAGCCAATGGAAGTCCTCCAGTAGTTTTTACTATAGCTTTTGAGAGGTCCAAGTAATCATCTAGAGGTTGATCCCTCTTAAATGCATGATGGCTAAAAAGCTGAAGAGAAGCATTTGAATCCATCACAGAGGGTTTATAAACCTCATCTGGGTCTTGAACATCCAAAATATGCTTATCTCTGCTTGTGATAATGATTTTACTTCCAATACCAAACCATCTACGGTCCCCAACCAAAGACTTTACTTGAATATCTTGATCTACATCATCAAGAACGATAAGAACCTTCTTTCTTGGTAATCTTTCAGAGATGACCCCAGTTCCACCATCCACGCTAGTAATATTTTCATTTTCTTGTTTCAGAATATCAAAGATAAGCTTTTTTTGCAAACAAACAAGACCATCCGGTTGTTGAGCAGTTTCTCGAACATCTGAAATAAAGCTGCACCCTTCAAAGTGATTGAAAACTTGGCTATAGACAGCTTTAGCGATCGTTGTCTTTCCAATACCACCAAGTCCATGGATCCCCACAATTTTTCGGTCACTAGATTCAATATCTAATAGCATCAACATTTCTCGTATGTGAGATTCGATTCCCACAAGGGTGTTAGTTTCAGTACTAAAGGGTCTCTTGCTCAATGTCTTACGAACTTCCCTGAGAACTTCCTTTATCAAGTCTCCTTCATACCTGTTAAATTTAAACAAAGAAGAATTATTGAGTGACCAATACTTTATATATGTAAGTGAGTATAACCAAAAAAAGTTCAACTTTGAAGTAAATACAACTGCAAATTCAATCAAGTGAAGTAGATTACAAAAGTATCACAGGCTTTGAATGAAAGTTCTTTTACCACAAAAAATAAAATAAAAAAATAGTCATCAATGTCATGAAATGTATGCACAATTTTTTTTAATTTATTCTCCACAAAGTTTTTTCACAATTGATCAAATAGAGGAGTAGCAAGTAATGAATAATGTCTGATATAGCCTCTTCTAGATTCAAGTATCAAATGTAATAACTAAAAATAAAAATTCAAAACACAATCTCTATTTTTTTGGTTTCTCTATCGGTCTGAACACGCTAATGCTGGACCAAAAATCAGTCTTGAGCATAGATGGCCTAAACAAAACCTCAGAATGCTGTCGGGACATTTGTGCAGTCTACTAAAACTTAAACTAAAAAGTAATCCTAAATCATCGCACGAGTTAGGGGATGAAGAAAAGGTTATGAACCAAAAGTTAAGTTTTGTTGATGGGTAATCTCATTCAATTACCCCATTTAAATGCAATACAAGAAATTATATCATTATCAACAAAATATGACACTAATAATCTTTTAATATGGGAGGAACCAATAAAACGGAACCATTGGACTTACGTGTCCTCCAACGAATGCCATCCATTGAATCCGCCAACCTCTTTCAAAGCCTTCCTCCAGTTTTCCACCGTTGTAACGTCGGAGTCCATATTGATCTGGTGTTCTTCAAAAGCCTTTGCGTATTCACCCGTCTGATTCCTCACATCCCTTGGTTCAACTTTGTAGAAAACAGGTAATACTGTTTGATTCATAGTTCTTCCACATTCAGATATTTGGGCTAGCTCTCTGAGACACCATTTACTCGACGCGTAGTTCTTCGAGAAGATGGGAATGGAGATTTTTGACCCCTGGATAGCATCGAGTAACTCCGTTTCAATTTTGTTTCCCTTGTGGAGTTCCTCCGAGTCCCTGAAGGTTTGGATTCCACCATCAATTAACGCATTATAGAGGTGATCCGCAAAACTAGTGCGAACATCTTTGCCATAAAAGCTCAAGAACACTTCATAGGATCTGGAACCAGAAGAAGAGGCTTCATTTTCAACTGCTGCGATTCTTCTTCCTTCTTCTGGGCGAATAGCTGCTGCCATACTTTCTAGCTATCAAATTGCTTAACCGCCTTTCAAACAATTGAGATAATCTTGCAACCTCTGATACTGCTATCCAGCAAAAACCACTTCTCAGCAAGTAATTTTTGGTTATATCGACGACTCTCTCTGTATTTGACATTTTCAGTAGTTGAAGGAACGATCCCACCACTTTCCCTTTTCCTCTAAAAGACATCTTATACGATAAAGTGGAAACTTACACTTTTGCTTTGGAACCACCCATATAGTTCTGAAAATGGAAAATGTCATCAAGAATGCCATGAAAAAGGTGAGCAGCAGTGCAGGACTCGATAATTGAGATTGAAATACTGGACTACAGCTCATCTTGAGTGTTAGGAAATGGGTGAGTCAAATGGTTGAATCAACCCGGCTTTGATGGGCTGAACTGGGATGAATCGGTTTGGATAAGGGGATTCCAAGCCTAGCCATTGAGAAATCTCTGTTTCTCCTTAGATTTCTGTTATTCGCCTTTAGTTTATTTCAAAATTTCAATATCATACACTAAAATCTTCCGCATGAGAGTAGGGTTTTCTCCTTTCTTGGGAACGGCACTATTCCCTAGGGTTTCGTTTCTTTTCTTCTTGTTTTTACATCTCCTTTAACTACTAGTCCTGACGAATTTGGGGGATTTTCGTGAATAGAGTCGCCCTCTGAGATATGGACTTAACTTTTTAGATTTTTAATACTATATTTGTTTTTCATGATTATATTGTCTCCATTTTATCATTTAATTATCTAGTCTATTTCTAACATAGATCATCCATTTCCTCATGGATAAATGACATATGTCCTAACATTATATCAAAAAGTTGTGATCCATCTTTAAGTCACATTAATTTTTTTTTATAAATTTAATCACAACTCTTTAATATGACTTGTAAATAGACCTCAACCCTTTGATATGATATTAAAATACATGTCATCCATTTTGAAAGAAATGGACTAGATAAAATTTTGAGATTTGACTACAGAAAATGTATCTCTCTTCTTTTGGTTGTGGAATTTTAGTTGTCAGAAATGGATCACCATTTCTTTGTAGATGTATACATGTGTTCTAACATTACATCAAAGGGTTAAGGTCAATTTAAGTCAGATCCAAAGGTTATGATTAAATTAAAAAAAAAATGACGTGACTTGTAAATGAATGTCAACCTTTGATATGTTGTAAGGAAATAAATCACATATCCACAAGAAAATGATGGTTCCTTTCATTGTCAAAAATGGAATGGATATTAGTTTGATAGTCAACACATCTCTCAATTTTTAGATGTGGCTTTAACCTGTTAGATCTAGAATATTGTTTTTCGTAGAACAAAATAAAATATTGCATCTTCTTTTTTTTTTTGGTGGGGGGAGGGGGTATGAGAATATTGCATCTTGCTAAGGGTTTCAACGGTGCGGTTTTTGGGTTGAAAAACACTTAGTCCAAACACTGCCCATGAGAAAAATAACGGTTTCGGGCTGGTGTAGTTTGGGCTAATGGCTTAGACTCGGATTGACTAACAGTTTATGATGTGTAAGAAAAAGAACAAGAAGAAACAATTGAGCATCCTACAAAAAAAGCTAAAATTCCATGCAAATCAAAATTGCTATTGGTCAATTTCCATTAAAAACTAAAAGTCATTCCATGTTGTAGAAAACCCAATCACCAATTGAAATCAAGAATCAAATAGTAAGTAGCAACATTAGAGACTACAAGCTCATTTTTCAAACTCCATTGAATGGTCCTCCATAAATAAATCCTCAAACTAAAAACCCTTTTAAATTCTATTGTGCTATGATTGATTGTCTTAAAATTGAGTTCTTGTTCTGTGAGAATGCAGATTTCTTTTTCCCTTTTATGAAATCCATTTCGGTTTTTGGGCTAATATTTAGTTTGATATGCAAAATAAATATATCTATATTGGATTTACTCAATACTCAATTTAAACAAACTTAATACATTCAGTTAAACATTTATACTTAAGGCCTTCTTGTTAGGTAATTGTATTACAAATTCTACAAAACACACTAATGAAATCCATTGCAACCGATAACTCAAAGCAAAACAAGCTTTTGAATATAAATGAAAGATGAAGATCCTTGGCCAATCTAGAGAACTTGAACTTGATGTTGCAATCGAACGAACCACCAATGAATGAGGTTGAGTCACACCCTGTGTGCTGTCTTTAAGGTATAATTGATTAACCCTACTACCAAAGGTTCTTCGCACCACCACCTCCAACTAGAAGATGAGATAGTTTTTCTAGTCCCTTCAAGGAGCCAAAAGCTACAGCACAACACTTAGACAAACTCAAAGGAAGAAACTTCTAAAACAATAAGTAACAAATAGTGCAAGTGTGAGGAGTGTCTCTATTACACATCACATGCAAAGAAGGAGTTAGGTTTATATATGCCCAAACCACACCTTACACTTCTTGAGATTCTCAAGGCAATAAATTGGGTCATTGAATCAAACTGACTCACCTCCTCACAAGGGGGAGAATCAATTCCCTACTAATGGAGAATCAATGGGCTTATCCCTTCTCCAGAACAATCAAATTAATGAAATAAGCATGGTTCATCTACATCCCAAAGAAAAGGAACTAGCTACTCATTATAACAAAGTTCATAAAAGAAGATGAAATTTAGAAACAGAGAGAGATGTGGTCTTCTTCTTGAGCAATGAGAGAGATGAGAGCCAAGTTTCGTCTTTGCCGTCTTCTCCTCTTCTCTATGGATGGCTTCCTCTTTTTGTATCCCGCACACAATGAATTGCTTCTCTTTACCCGTCAATTCGACCTTTATTCGTTCAGATTTTGGAAACAATCAAAACTAGAAAGTTGTAGATATTTTCGATATCGTTCCATAGCCTCTTGAATCATAGAATTCCAAATTCATACGAGAGAGATATACCCAAAATACTCAAGGTGGGTCTGTTTACCTGGTTTTTAGTTCTTATTACCAATTTTGTTCCTTGGACCTCCACCTGTTTCCAATTTGGCTAAGATTCATGCTCTCCTTGCATAAATTAAGTTGGATCTTAACATTCATGATTTCTTGGGTAGCAACATTGAATCCCATGATTTAATCCACCAAAATCTAATATATTTGCCAACTTTGCTCCACATTATCTTTAATAACCAAAATCACCTTATTCCTGAAAAATACAAAAAAAAAAAAAAAAAAAAAAAAAAAAACTCAATGAGCTCTCTTTTTATTAACTAAGTGTGGGAAATTCAATCAAATAAATAATGGTAAATGCATATTTATAACAACCCTACCAATGAATGGGCCCC